>NW_027501414.1:0-61278 GCF_021521415.1 Bidens hawaiensis | reverse complement strand
TCTCGGGAACCAAAATTTCCAAGAACTAATTCCGAAAAATAAGGTTTTACTGAAAACTTAAAAATCCTTACTCTAAACATTTTTCTGCTATTAACTAATTAAATGTTTTGAAAACTTTAAATATTATAAAATTTTACAAAACATAAAGGCTTAACTTGACTCAACTTTTGATGTAACACTTCTGCCCAAAGGCGATGAGTTACATTTACCATATCATTCAAGTCTAACTGAAAACTTTTGTTAGTTTTTGTTAGTTTTTTGCCTAACATGATATAAATATCTCACTTCTGCTCAAAGGTATGTGTTACATTTTATCAAGTAAAACTAGCATGCGCATAATTAAAATAATTGTATCATTTATGCCCAAAGGTGATCGGTTACAAGTGTTTTGCACACATACTTAAATAAATTTTAATTCTACCCAAAGGTGATTTATTTTTTGTTTAAGTAGAACTTTTAATTATAGTCTATTAGTTTGATGTTAATAATAGACATATCACATCTTCAATAAAATATAATGATCATTCATTAAGCTAATAATCACAAATATAATATGTATTATTTAATATCCCATAACATTACTCGCTATAATTTTCTTCTATAAATAACTATCTCATCTAAATCATCCCCTCTAATAGTAAAACATAATATAAGTTTTACATAAAGAGTTTCAATAATATTTAGCTCTTCTCAATTTTAGTTATTCCTTAAGACATGATATGACTATCCTACTGCTCTTTATAATAACAATCATTCCATTGAAAACTGGAGAATAACTAACAGAATGAGTCAATCATAATGTTTCTAACAATAATGATAATCAAGAAGTTATATAAATAAATGAATCACTAGAGTTATTTTAGATTTAGTTTTTCCTAAGACTAATTAAAATAACTCCTAAGATTCATGCACTCCTTAAAAGTTCTAACTATAAGGTTAAATGACATTACTGAATACATCATAATGTACAATACCATAACCCATAAAGTTAAGGGATCACACATGAAAATAAGTACACTTTTCTAATGCATTACATACTAAAAGTTTCTATTATTACAATTTGTTGCCTTAAGTATCAACTATGACACTCATAAGTACAAAAGGAAAACGAGTATATTGATTAGCAACCCATGTAAAAGAAAAGAATATGGCAGTGGAATGATATGGGCTAAATTATATATAAATATTATAGATATTTTCTACATTTTAAATAGCTTTTGACGTTGTTTTTTATTTAATATTACTCTCAACTGACACATATTAAAAGTTTATAGGTTTCATAATGAAACGAGTTTAAAACTAAATAAGTGATGTGAATGTATTGTAGGTGTCGAAGTCTTGGACATCAAATCTTAGAAGATATATGGGCTGGGCCCACAAGAAGATCAAAAGAAGTAAAGGATTTGTGACCAGAAAATAAACTCGTAGGCTTTAAGATTTGTGAGAGCTAAAATAAAAACCCTACATAACTATTATATAATAATATTAAGATATTAAGGGTTTTGTTTTGGTTTTTGGTGGTGGACGTAGAGATTGAAGAATATATAATATTAGAACTTTGGGTTGTGCGGCTACGGTGGAAGCAAATACAAAAATAAAAAAATCACGAAAGTCAAAGATTGTTTTGGTGTTTCATAATTGGAGACAAGGGCGCAGATCGAGAATAATATATTGGAAGGTTTTGTTTGGTTTGGAGCTCACGTCAGGAAAGAAAGAAAAGATTGAGAGATATTATTATTAGACAGAATTACAAATTTTGTCCTTTAAAATAAGTCGAATTACGGTTCGTGTCCTTTTCTAAGTTTCCTTGCAGGCGGTGTACTTTAAACATTTTTTTCCTGCACGTTATGTCCTTTACGCTAACTGGGTTAGAAAAACTCAGTTAAATACCCTCACGTGAGGCGCATGTGAGGGTATTTTTGTCTTTTCGTCTTTCTGACTCCATACTCTTTCCACTGTTCCTCTTTCTCTCTCTAATCTAAACCACCGGAAACCACTGCCTTTTTTGCAGGTGGTCACCTTCTCCGGTCACCATCAAACCACTGTTCCTCTTCTCCGGCACCATCTCCGGTCACCTGCCCCCATCCAACCTCCGGCAACCACTGCCTTTTTTGCAACCAGCCACCACCACCGTTCACCGCCATATCCACCTCCCCTTTCACCAAATCCGCTACCACCACCGTTCACCGCTAAATCGAACACAAGTCAGATGTTAATTTCATGATTTTCGCCATATCCACCTCCCTTTTAACCCAGATCCAGTTTACCCATCCAATAACAATAAATTCTTTCTTTTTCAACTTTTACCCTTAAAAATCTCAAACCCAGATCCACAAACCCAGATCCAGTTAACCCCGCTGCCGCCACCCCCGAACCCGACCCATCCAGATGTAGCGAGATGTAGCGAACAAGAAGGATAGTTGCAGTTAATTAGGGTTTCGTCTTCCTCGCCGGAGAAGGTGACAGGAGATGGTGCCGGATTTAAGAAGAAAGGGAGTTGATGATGAAGTTGGGAACAGTGGGAGGTACAAATAAGATGAACAGGGGCAACAGTTTTAAGTGTTTGATGGTGCTGGTGGCGAAGCTATGGTGGCGGTGGTGATGGTGTTTGAGGAGTGGTTGTGATATGGTGATGGTGTGGTAGAACATAGAGAGAGAAGGATGAGAGAAGGAAGTGGTTGTGGTATGTGGTATGATGATGGTGGTGGCTTAGAGAGAGAAAGAGAGAGAAAGGAGGAGAAGGTGTTTTGCAGGTACAGACGAAAAGACAAAAATACCCTCACATGCGCCTCACGTGAGGGTATTTAACTGAGTTTTTCTAACCCAGTTAGCGTAAATGACATAACTTGCAGGAAAAAAATGTTTAAAGTACACCGCCTGCAAGGAAACTTAGAAAAGGACACGAACCGTAATTCGTCTTATTTTAAAGGACAAAATTTGTAATTCTGTCTTATTATTATTATAATAATAATAATTATTATTATTATTCACGTGGGGGTTCAACAAGAAAGAAAGAAAAGAAGAATATAATATATTTTTTTGTGAGATGTTATCTATCTCTCTTTTATTTATTTTACAATGTACAATAATAATTATATTTTATTTTTCTTTCATACTTTAATATGAGTGTCTAATTACTTTACACTACTTAGGTTTTGGTTAAGTACTATGTTATATTAATAGTTTGACGAATTATTATTTGACGTTGGTTGATTTAATATTATAGTAAAGTTTTTAATCGGTTTGGTCATAATATGGTTGAGTAACTGAATCTAGTTTATTGCTTTAATATTTATTCCACTTGTGTTTAATAGTTTTTGGTTATTGTTAGACGCATGATTAGGTTGGCTACTTTGTGTTTTCAACTTGTTTGCGGTTTATGGTCGAAATAACCGTAGGAATATTTTATAAAAGTTTATTATATTTTATTGTTCTATCACTAGAGAGACCGGGAGGTGATTTAGTGTTGTGTCATCTTTGTCTTTTGCGGGTTTGGGTAATAATTGCACGGGAGTGGGTTATCCTAGGTCCCTTAGATTATTGTGATACAAGTTATGTTCAAACTATTTATTAATACCCCCTTATATTAATATATATTGTATCCGAAGAGACTGGGAGGTGATTTGGGTTTTGGGGTATCATAATATTATTAGGTAAGGTGAGACCGGGAGGTGATCCAACCTTTGACAATTGAGCTTTACATGTCATTAGAGTTCTAGGGTGTCGTTGGTGAGGCCGGGAGGCGATCTAGCGCATTTTTAGTGGTCTCTAGTGTCATATTTTTTTAAGATATTGTTTTTCAACCAAGTCAAGTTCGTTAACTATTAGTTTAACTAGTAGGATTTCATTACCTAGATAGTCGTTTCTCATATTTGTTTTAAACCCAATTTTTATAAAGTTTTATTTTTAGTTTAAATTTTAATTAGTTAAGTTTTATTAGTTTAATTAATATAAAAAAAGAATTCTAAAAAATCAAAAGAAATTCTAGGTTAGTAATCTTTTAGGTTTAATAATTAGAGTTTACCCATAGTGCCCTAGGTTCTATATTCATTCTTACTTGCTAACTACATTGCGACCGGTACACTTGCCGATTGTGTGTTTTTTAGGTGAATTCGGTAAAACTTGGTTTTTAATATTATATACGTTTTTCACACATCATGGAACATAAGATGTTATTCAACTCACCACCATTAAAACCTTAAAGAGGATAATTCTAAGGTTTATAGACAAAATACAAGTATTACTTCCAACTTGAAGTTCTCTAAGGAGAAGTCTCGTTGTAAAAATATGTCATTATATTTGGCATAAGTAATAAGGCTATCCATAACTCAAAAGAACATCTGGCTAAAATAGTAGTCGTGTATTAATGATATTTAAGTCTGCTAATCATAATATTCCAATTAACATGATAGGTTGAGTCTAGTTCTACAAGTTTCTTTACTGATATCAACAAATAACTAACACGAGTGTTGGTGACAAAATTTAAATGTTAAGGCTATTATAACCATGAAAAAACTGTCTTCTAATTACATTGTATGATACCTTAAATATTCTAAAGATCAATCAGAATTTAGTATCAATACTTAAGCTACAGTATGACAATTGTGAGGTTTGCATAGCCAACATAAAGTCACTCTGACCTTAAACTCTCATATTATTTGTTATCAAAATATGGATTGAAACATTTATTAAATAGAATTAGATGATACTACATACTTTCACAATTTTTGTTATCATGCGAATAAGAATTTAACAAAAGATAAATGAGACTTATAAAATTCGCCCATTAAAACCAAATTTCATGAGAAATCATGACATGGTTGATGAGGGTGAATTTCACCTAATCACATTCTTAGTGATTTTTATCATGTGTTGATGCCCTAAACATTACTTGGCTTAAGGAATAAGTATGGGTCCAATATAAGTTATATTTTACTGACATTCGTGGAACTTATTTAAAACGGAATATTCAGACATAATTCTTTTATCATTTAAAAAGCTACTTACTTGTATCTAATCTGACTTCTATGGTACATGGTTTTTAAAGATATCCATTCATATATATCTAATACGATTTCTTCTAATATGTCCCTAAGTTTATTATGACATCTTGACGTTAATGAAATCAAATCAAGTCTAACATATATATGACATATCCCACATCACGTACATCATTGAAACTCCTCATGTATTGTTTCTAGAGACATTAAAGATCAGTGGGAGCATTAAGTGTCTTGATCATAATCTGCAAGATCTCCAAGAGGTGGGGAGTGAAAACTTGATATTATCTCAATTACACATCTTGTACAAGACACTGCTCCATCACAACACTATTCCATCAAAACTTATCTCTATAAAATTTATTACTACTCTTACAAAAGTTTTATTGTTTCTTAAATGTGGGCATATTCCGATTCCTTACTAAAATAATCCTCACAAGAAAAACTACGACGACTTACATCTTTAACTTGTTTCTCTATAAGAATCTATTGGTCTTTAAATATTGACCTTAAGCATGCTAATTTCCTAAAGGTTTTTAAGGTCAGTGGGAGCAGTAAAAGTCCTTATAATGACTTGTTAGAAGTACAAGACGCAGGGGGAAGAGAGTCATTAAATTTTACTCCAAGTTTAACTCCAATTACACCTCTTGTACACCATACTGCACCAACTCTTACACACTTAGAATCCTAAAAATGATAGCAACCTAACCAAGAGCAAATCCGTAAAACCGAGACTTTTAAAATTATCCAATTTTAACTCATGAGGCAACCTAGGTTTTAAAACCTACTAACATTGATGATTATGTAACCTCCCTAACTAAAGCTAAAAATGGATTTTGGAAAGCTTACTGATCAGACCTCTTCTAATTAAACCATTAATATCAATCAATTTTCTAAATGGAATAAAGCTATTATTAGCAAAATTGACTCCATAATTCATAATAACATTTGAGATTTTGTTGAAACACCTAAGGGTGTTCATAACTAAACTAAATCCTAACACAAATGTTAAGACACTAAGAAGCATGATTGATTATTAAAAGTTATATTCAAGAGGGAATAAATCATCAAAAAAACCTTCTTACCTATATTACAAAATATTTCTTTGAGGATCGTCATTATTCAAGTAGCTTAAATAGTTTAGAGCTACATTAGATGACATTAACACAACTTTCCATAACAATCGGCTTACATATTTATATATTCATAAAACAACCTAAAAGTTCTAAACTGAAGGACAAAGAACACTTAGTATGTAAATTAATAAAATCCATGTATGGGTTAATGCATAAATCATAATGTGATGAAATATTTATACAACTATTTTTATTAAAAACAAAGTGGATTAATGTACCTACCTCAAGATGAGTGGAGCAACTAAAAACAAACTTGTCCTTATATAGATGACATTCTTCTGACAAGTACATGTTACATAAGTCAAAACATTGTTCGTACATACTTTGATATGAAGATCTTAGAGATATCCCTTAAGTAATAGATATCATAACATTCTGAGATAGACCCAAAGGGACGTTAGTTTTGTTCTATAAGTTTTACCTTAAATGAGTCCTTACACATGTAACAAACAATATTGCTCTATTTAGTTAACTAATAGGGTTATTGAGATTATTACCTTATGCTTCGTTAAGTAGAAGCCTTATGTAGGTTTAAGTCTATATTCTCTCAGATATTACTCAAAATTACAACACACTAGATATGTCTAGATTAATGTGAAGTATCTAAAAGAGTATTAAAATATCTTTAAAAGAAATGAAAGACTATAATTTAAAAGAAGAAGTGAGAATTCAAACCGGTAGATTACTCTAAACATTGTTATATTCAAATATAACATAATGTAACTTTCAGAATATATTCTTATGTCAGCAGATAAATCTATCTCATGGAGAAGTCATAATCAACTAATAATAAAACTGATAATAACAATCTAAGTTATAATGCATAATATGTTGCTTAATCACAACGCAATTAGCAATAAATGTTGTTGAAAATTTATCATTGGACTCATAGTTTATTAACTCCATATAAATTATATATTGAAGATTTACGGTGATAAATTCAGCTACCGTGTTTTCTCAAATAGTAACAGTTCGAGAAGTGCTGCATTACAATTTCGATATTAAATTAATTATTCGTTTATTAACGAATTGAGGAATCTAAATTTTCGTAACGAATACGTTCATGATATGCTTAAGGATCCGATAAATAAAAGTCTCACCCATAAATATTATGAAAGCGCTTATAATAATGACGGGTTATTGATGACTATGTGCAACTAAATATCATACTATGAATGATTAACTATTAAATTTCCTCATTAGTTTTGATTTTTTACGTCTCTTAATATGTTTAGCATGCATAATGACATATAGACGAACTAATATACAAATCAAACGCTCTGAAGGGCTTACTTGAAAATTTTGATCATAACTACTTAGGTTTTAAATAAGGACTGCAGTATGATTAATGAGGGTCTTAAGCTGATGTTCAATTCAATGACTGTATTTATCTGCTCTAGTTTAAGTTTAAAACTAAAATGAGTATTAACTCCTGATCTGGCTTATCTAATACTCATAATAAATGATTACTCAGCCAAGTGGGAGAATGTAAGAATAAATATATATTATATATTTATTAATATGGCCATCGTTATCAAGTATAAATTAGATCAAAATATTAATTATACCTTATCATATATTAGTTTGGTAATTGTTGATGGGCATATTACCCTTACTAACTAATAAAGGGTTTCTCCTTGGGTGTATATATAGAGAGATTAATATTAACATCATAACCTAATCACACACACATGATAATTTTGTGTGCCTCCTCTCTCCTAAACCGGGTTCCTCTCAAGAACCCTAACACCATCCTTAACTATACATCCTAAAGGGGAACTCGATCAAGCTGACAACTATGTCGTCTACATCCATACTCTGCTGCGATTACTACTCTCCATGCTGTAACAGGTTCATAGGTTTAATATTTATTAGGTTTTCTAACACTTACATGAAGAACTGATCAACATAGATAAAGGATAGAATACGAAAATTGATTATTGTACATTACATACGCGACACCCACAGCCCTAGATTTCAAAAAATACGCGGTGGCAAATTTGTAAATTATTTCAAAATCGTTTCCATCCTAATTAACCGTTGCATCGATTCAACCATCGTCATCGGTGTCATTTGCAGACACACACTTCATTTGAATTTAAATTGAAATACGCCATTTGCAGACGTTCCATATTTTTGTTCATATGATCGAATCTATGATCAAATTGAAGGTCGATTGATAATTATTTGATGATTACGAGATTATATGAAGTGATTTCAGTGTTCAATTTCATGTTACAGGTGTTTAGTTGTTTTTGTTAGTTTTAGAACTTCTAACACCCAGAACTTCTTAGAACTTCTAAACCTTATCAGAACTTCTAAACTTTTTTTAACACCCAGAACTTCTTAGAACTTCTAAACTTTATCAGAACTTCTAAACCTTTTTGAACACCCAGAACTTCTAAACTTTATTAGAACTTCTAAACTTTTTTGAACACCCATAACTTCTAAACTTTATCAGAACTTCTAAGTTTTTTTAAACACCCTAAACTTCTTAGAACGTATTAGAATGTTTAAAGATGTTAATTTTTTTTAATACCAATAACTTCTTTGAATGTATTAGAACGTTTAAAGATGTTCTTTTTTGGTCAGAACGTTTAAAGGTCTTCATTTTTGTTTAAGAACGTTTAAACATAATATTTTGAACCCTAATCAGAGCTCGATTGAATGCGTTACTTCTGCAATTACATAATCGATTGATAATTCTAAAGCCTCTTACACATCAATTCGATTGATTAAATCATCAATTTTTTATCAATTTAAAGATTTTTAATGTTCAGTGACGTTCTATTTCAATTTTGGTTTTTGACTTTTGAGATTTCATACTGTAAGTTGTGATTAGAGTTTGGAAATTGGATGAGATAGATTAAGGAGTTCTGAATTTGGATCGGAATCGATTTTAAATCGATGAATTTGATCGCTAACTACTGTTTGGGTTATTTATGAAACTAACACCGCGTGAAATTAACATCGATGTTCAAAAAGCTCGCGTATCTAATGTACGATAACTGATTATTGTACGTTAACCTCCCCCTATATATATATATATATATATATATATATATATATATATATATATATATATATATATACGGGTGGGATCTAGAGAGAACTCCTCTTAAAAAGAGAACTAATAAAGAATTATTTTTAACTATTTTTAATAAAAAAAATTGTGATTTTTTTCTTTCCTCCTTCTAATAAGATGAAAAAAAAAACTTGTCCGTATAGTGCATATGTGCACTAATGCCTATTGCATATATACAATAGTGTTTTATTGCATATAATACAACACAATTGCATTATACAATACACACTATTGAATATATGCAAATACAACACTAATAATTGTATGCAATACACACTATCGCATATATGTAATACAACACTAATGCACAAATGCACTATATCGATTTATTTTTTATTTTTGTATATAATATAACACTATTGCACATATACAATACAAATAATTACATATATGCTAATCAACACTATTGCACATATAAAAATACACACTAGTGCACATATGCATTAAGAAAAAGTCGACGTATTGCATATATGCATTACAACGAGTTTTTTATTTTTATTTTTATATTTTTTGTGGTGAAGAATAACAACATATAAGAAGGATGAAAGAAAAAAAAATTAAGAATATTTTTTTAATTAAGTTAAAAATACTTTATTATTAGTTCTCTAGTTCTCTCTTTAAGGATGAGTTCTCTCTTTATCATTTCCCTATATATATATATAGATAGATAGATAAATGATCCAATACAATAATTTCTAATCATACATTACGTACGCGACTCGTATCCCCGTCGATTTCAAATAACACGCGGTGGCAATACTGTAATTTTCATCAAATCTGATTCACTGCTCCTATCGATTCTGTCCACCTTCACCATGACCGTTCAGCAATCCGTCACCATCCAGCGATTCTGTCCACCGTCCACCATCCTACGATTCCGTCCACCATACACCATCTTCCTCTGTCATGACTTGTTCACTGGTCAGTTGATAAAATTTACCAATTGAAACTGAAAATGTTGGACTAATTGATCAATTAAACTTTGAAATTGGTCCAATTAATCATCAATTTAAAGTTTCAATTGATCAATTTTGAGTTTTGAGTGATTGTTTGAACTTAATGTTTAAAGTTTTAAACACCATTTGCAGAAACCCAGTTGCAGACGTTCCATATTTTGTTCATATGATCAAATCGATGATCAAATTGATGGTCGATTGATAATTGTTTGATGATTACGAGATTATATGAAGTGATTTCAGTGTTCAATTTCATGTTACATGTGTTTAATTTTTTTTGTTAGTTTAAAAGTTCTGTTTAGAAGTTCAGAACTTCCAAACTTTTTTGAACACCCAGAACTTCTTAAAGCGTATTAGAACGTTTAAAGATGTTCATTTTTTTGTTTGACACCCAGAAGTTCATTGAACGTATTAGAACGTCTAAAGATGTTCATTTTTTTGAACACCCAGAACTTCATTGAGCGTATTAGAACGTTTAAAGATGTTCTTTTTTGGTCAGAAAGTTTAAAGGTTTTCAGTTTTGTTTTAGAACGTTTAAACATAATATTTTGAACCCTAATCAGAGCTCGATTGAGTGCATTATTTCTGCAATTCCATAATCGATTGATGAATCTAAATACTTCTACACATCAATTCGATTGATTAAATCATCATTTTTTGATCAATTTTGAAGATTTCTTGATGTTTAACGCCGTTCAATTTTGATTTGGTTTTTGACTTTAGAGATTTCATACTTTAAGCTGTGATTAGAGTTTAGAAATTAGATTAGATTGAGCGACGAGTTCCGAATTTGGATCAGAGTCGATTTGTAATCGACAAATTTTGATCGCGAACTACTGTTGGGTTATTTACAAAATTTCCACCGCGTGTTTTTTAATTTAACGCTCGGGAAGGTTGTGTACGTAATGTATGATAAGCCATTATTGTATGTTAACCCACCCTATATATATATATATCTCAAGGATGGGTATCATTACAAAACTGTTAAATTATTTAAGAACTTTAAGGAACCCTTGAAAACTAACGTTTTTATAAAAACTTTTGTATGTTAATGTTATCTAAGTGTAGGTTTATCATTTTTTACATCTATATTTACAATTACAGTTTTGAAAAATTAGTTTTTATACATATTTATGTTTTGTTTTACACCTATGTAAGTTTGTTAGTACACAAATTTTACACATATGTAAACTTGTGATTAATATTTTTAATTAAAATTTTTAATATAAAATATGATAAGACAACTCTTAAATAATGTTAATATATAAAAAAAATTAAAATTTTTTTTGGTTGTTTAGAGTTCCTAAGGTAGAGGGTAATGGGGCGCGAGACTGAGGGCGTGATCCAGGTGGCTGCAAAGGTGGCTCGCGCACACCACTACCCCCTCTCCGCGAACTGAGGCGCGATAGTTCCCCGTGAGCCGGACCGCAGGACATCAAAGAGACGATGGTGCATTGGAAGGCTCAAAGAGCCATTGGTAGCCAGCTTCTAAAGAAAAGAAGGTTTTTTTTCTGCTGTAGAGAAGAATTTGTAGGAATTTAGGCAGCTACAGGTTATTAGGTTTAGGATAAAGAAGAAGAAGAGGATTTTTTAACCTAATTACTTTGGGCTTTTTAGAGTTTAGATTGAGCCAACTTAAACTCTAATAACTTCAAATTTTGGGCTTGAAAGTTAAACATATCCAAAACACAAATCATATTTCAGCACTTACTTTTTTATTAAGAATTTCGGTTTTAAAAAAATCCTATTATTTTTTTATTAAGAATTTTTGGTTAAAAAAAACTGGATCAAGCCCCAAATCACCTGGACCACTACACCCTCTGGGCTTGATTCTGGGGCTTGATCCAGGGTCATGTCATCGCCTACATTTCGTGTTTTTATTGGATCACTTGGGGCTCAATCAAGCCCCATTACCCTTACCTTAAGAGTTCTTAACTTTTTTTAGAGTTCTTAGATGATACTAACCCTATATCTTAATATACAAAAATATGAAAACTAACCTGATTTGTCATGAGTAGCAACATTAAAATCGCCAACATTTAATGGGGATGAAGAACAGAATGTTCCAACATTAATTACTGGAGAAGATTTTATTTCTACATAATTTAGTGTAGAAACGTTAAATCCCTGATGGGGATTATAACATCGAATATTGACATAAGGAGGGGAAGAAAAAGCTCCATGAAAACTCGCATCATAAACAACGTCGACTACAAAGTTATTAGAAACAACGACTAAAGGAGAAGGAGGTAAACTTGAATTAGAACTCTTGGTGGAATAGTGATATACATGAAGATGGTAATGAAGTTATATGGGAGAGGGAATAAAGTAAAGTGTTTAAGGAAACATGTGAAAGAGGGTGCATTAAATAAAGATTGGGTAGATGGAGTAGATATGGGTGATGGTGATAAACATAGTACATGTTGTAGACTTACAATTTCAACCATCGGCTGCGACATTGACAAGGCCAAACAAAGAAATACCATTACTACCATTCTGCCCATCACCAAAGATGTATGTCGTCTATGCTTATCAACCACATATGGGGTTTTCATAGCTTTTCCATATATTTGGGTTTCCATCCCTCCCTATAGGGTTAATATCATTACAAAACTCTTAAATTATTTAAGAGCCAAAAGGAACTCTTAATAACTAACGTTTTTTATAAAAAATTTTGTATGTTAATGTTATTTGAGTGTAGTTTTTTCACTTTTTGTATCTATATTTACGATTACAATTATGAAAATTAATTTTACACCTATGTATGTTTTTTTACATATATGTAAATTTGTTATTACATAAACTTTACACATATGTAAACTTGTGATTTATATATGTAACAGAAATTTTATATATAAAATATGATAAAACTAGTCTCAAACAATGTTAATATATGAAAAAATAATTTAATGTTTGGCTGTTATTAGTTTCTAAAAGTTCTTAACTTTTTTTGAGTCCTGAAAGGATAGTAACCCCCCATATATATATATACATATATATATATATATATGTGTGTGTGTGTGTGTATAGGAGATGGAACATGCGAGAAATGATATTTCAGTGTAAGGCCCTGTTCCCGGTGCCTCACATCTGACGTTGGATTTACTCGTAAACGCAGTTCTAAATATCAGAGTTAATTAAAACTTTCGCGGAATAATAATATTGGTCAACCATTCATTACAAACATTCGTAACTTGTCTTTTAAAACATAATCATAAACGATAATATCAAAACAACATGACCAATCTTTAGATGCCAGCCTCTTCAATCTTGCCATGTGTCCTGCTCAAACCAGTTGTCTCAATCTGTTAACCCGCGTGCATACTAAAAGTCAGCTACGCTGAGTGAGTTCTAGTTAATCAGACGACATACGATACATTCACATAATTACATATGCACCCGAAGGTACATACCTCCATATTTACTTACATACTTGCATACACACATACTTTCATTCTTTCTTTCATACTTACATACATACTTCCATTCATACATATACGTTTAAAGAGCATTTTGCCTTATAACCTTCTCCGATATTATTAGGGTCGGTTCCCTACATTCGCCGACATTATCAGGGTCGGTTCCCTACATTTGCCGACATTATCAGGGTCGGTTCCCTACATTCTCCGACATTATCGAGGTCGGTTCCCTACATTCGCTGATATTATTAGAGTCGGTTCCCTTTCTAACTATGCCGTCCATACATTTCTATACATTCATAATTATAACTTTCGTACATTCATACATCACTTACAAATCATATATATACGTCAAACATATCTTTAAACCATCCCTTGACAGTACATGCAATATCCAAAGATCGTTCACGTACTATCAATAATACATACATAACATACATACATCATTCATACATCACATATCAATCATATCTTTAACTACCTCCTGACGGTACGTGCAATATCCGAAGATCGTTCACGCACCATCAAGCAATCATCATACATAAATCATACCAAGCATACACTTACCACTTAAGGTAAGTGTATTAACTATCACATCGAGTATGCACACAGCCCCGAAAACATAACAGGAAGTGGGGCTAGAAATTCACATGAATGCGGTTACGTTCACCATTTGTAGTTATTCCCTTCTTTAGCTGTGCGCGACTAACTGTATAACAATTTCACTTATCAATTATCTATCGCTACCCATAACGTATTTCTTGTTTAATTATAACCCTCAAAGAACGGGGGTCCGGGGGTAGCGCCCTTGGCAGCGGGGTTTGTCACACCCTCAAAATCCACTAACGGAGTCTTACCGTCAGAGGGTGTGAACTAACAGGATCGGAATCATTAGTTATAATCAAACCATAAAACAAAGTTTCAAAACCATGAAAACGTTTAC
The DNA here is from genome assembly GCF_021521415.1 of Bidens hawaiensis. Taxonomy (NCBI): domain Eukaryota; kingdom Viridiplantae; phylum Streptophyta; class Magnoliopsida; order Asterales; family Asteraceae; genus Bidens; species Bidens hawaiensis. The sequence continues at coordinate 46,739 of NW_027501414.1, read as the reverse complement.
GAGTAATTAAATGCGGAAGCGTAAAACCATAGAAAACAATGTTACGTCACGCAGGACGACTTAAAACCCAATGATAACGGTTAAAATAAGTTTGCATAGTTAAAAGTGTTTCAAGCAACGCATGATTCTAAACCGCGCGCCCGCCTCGGCTACCTGAGAATAACATACTAAAAGTGTCAACACAAGGTTGGTGAGTTCACAAGTTTATATAAAATAAAGTGTTTAGCGTTTGCGTTCAGCGTTTTGCGTTACAGCGTTTGGCGTTACAGCGTTTTGCGTTACAGCGTTTGGCGTTACAGCGTTTTGCGTTACCAGATAGTGTTATGTCAATTATATATCTATAGGTAGCTAGCCTATAAAACAAGTATCACTAAGTGTTCGACACCGAAGCTGACTGTTTATCATTTGCCTTGCCACCAGGTCTATCCCGACCATGGTATGTGTTTAGCCAAGATTACACCCACTCGACCTCCAGTCGAGTTTAGCGTTGGGTGGGGTTTGTCAAACCCAGTAGTACTACTCAACAATGACTCGCTATTATCCAATATTAAACGGTTCGATGTGAATGAAGGACTTTAGTTATTGCGTTTGCCACTTAGTCTTTACAAGTGATATAGAATCTATATTAACAAAATCTTAAATGCGTTTTCGGAGTATGTTATCTCCCCCAAGTGAAAAGCGTTTGAAAACAGTTTAAAAAGGGGAAAGTGAAACTCACTGTTTGCGAAGTATTCCCAAAATAATTCACCAAGATGCGCGTCACAGAAAAACTCTCTCTAGCGTTCTAAAACAACAAAGAGATTTTTCTAAGTGTCGGAATATTATCGAGTCTCTAGACCCGGCACATAATACCTATGCACACAACATGTTTCGTGTTTCATTTGTGAATCGTGTGTGACTTTAACAAGTGTATTTGTGATACGTTACATGTGTAAGCAATTATTTACGTGTCATGTATTCATAATGTATGTCACTAGCAATTATTCCCAGCAAGGGCAATTTGGTCAAAACATAACAATTATATAGTAAGTATCATGTTTCATGCATTTTCACAAAATTCAGCAGCTAGTTTCACCGAGACAGAAATTCTACTTGAAAGATTGTACTATTCCACCGATCATAGCATCTCAATTAATTTACCAAAAATCATCACAAAAGCATATATGTCTTAGGTTTCCAGAACATATTTTATTATATTTTTATTCCACATAAGTTTCTCACAATCATCGAATCATTACAGCAAACTCATAACAGTCAAATTCATGCGCAACAGAATGTTATTTGAAATTCCTGTTAAACGAAAAATCCAATAAATGCAAGACCACTTGGGTTAGGTTCCTAACTTAATAAGTCAACTTCCAGAAGTAGAACCAACCCAATTGGTCTCGTAGTTCATGAGATGTAATATTTACAAAACAACCTAACAGCAGGTCTAACAACTCAGCTTTTCACAACGTGTTTGTAAAATCATAAAAGTTAACTTTTACACGTCCAAAAATTGCAAATTGATATTCTTTAGAAACTAGACTCAACCTAGTTTACTGTAGTATCAATAATCTCAACCAATTTTCACATTTACACCCCGTTACAGTCAATTAAACATCAATAACACAATCTGTCCAGAAACTGTTTGCATCCAAACTCAACATATTAACTATCTACGGACCATCATTCATTCATATAACACTCTAGACTCCATAATCACTATCCATGCACATCAATTACACATTACATACATGATTAGGGTTTTTGTTTGAACTCAAATCAAAGACACAAGCAATTAACATGTAACAATATCCAATCTAGTTATCAAATCATCATCAAATCAACAGCAATCATATGAATTACATACACACATAAATCGGCCTCTAGGGTTTTCAATTAACACATTAAACATCGAAATTAAGTATAAAGGATGCATAGGATAGTCGTTTATACCTTCCTAGCACCTTAATCTTCAATCAAAGGCTTGAAATCTTGGTTGTATGTGTGTGTATGAGTGGCGGCAGCCAATGGAGCCAAGGGAAGAAGGTCCGATCGGGATTGTGTAGGGAGAGAAAGAATAAGTTAGGGTTTATTATTATTATTATTATTTATAATAATACTATGTTACACTTTGGCCCCTCCACTTCTAAGTATTACTTATCTAGCTTAAACTAACTTGTTTACATCTTGAGTTAGTGTTTATAACGATGTTATCACACAACACATAAGTCTAACACATAATTATCACATAATTACTGTTTTGACGTTTTTCGTTTATTCACCAATTGTTTGCGTCAACTCGTTTGCGTTTCGGTGTAATTCCCGAAAGACTACACATGTAGTAAGTGTTAAGCGTAATTTAAACCCTAGTTTAAATGTAATGAGGTGTGCGTTATAGATTCAGTGATCTTAAGTTTGAATTGACGGAGTTGAGTTAACGGAGTTAACCTGAAATTGACGATTGTTACAGGGTTCTAGGGGCGGCAGCCCCTAGCGGGGTCCAAGGGTCAGAGCCCCTGGCTGGGGTTAAGCTGCCAGGTCAGCTTGGGAAAATTTTATTTTCATTAATTGTCTTAACACATTTTCCATTAGGATTTTAGTTTTCTAATTCGCTAACTCATTTCTTATAACGAATTAAGCCTAATTCGTTAATCAATTCATCTTTTGTGATCTGGTTCGTTAACTGATTCCTCATCTGGTCAGCATCTGATTCGTCATTCCAATTCGTCATCTGAACATGACTTAATTCGTTATCTGGTTCGCTATCCTAGTTCGTTAGCCTAATTCGTTATCTTGGCGTAACGAACTGGATGCGCTAATTCGTTATCTTTTTCCTTAATGAATCACTGGGCGAATTGCTTCTAATTCATTAACTCCCTGTTAACGAATTACCTCTAATTCGTTAACTTCCCGTTAACGAATTCGGGTTAGGTCAAAGAATGTCAGAAACATTCCCTGACATCCCCTTCCTCGTACCCGCCGCCTTCCCGGCGCCGTCGTCGCCGGAAAGGCGTATTTTTGCACCATTTTAACCGTTTTTCATCACGTTCGATCCAGATCTGAGCTAAGGTGACCCCTAAGCTCATATTAGGTTCGGTTTATACCCGATCCACTCGGATCTCGTGACTTTAACGGTTTAAAGGTGTCGGCTCGTCGTTTCGCAATTAGATCTAATGGGTTTGAGGTTATACTATCATTACCTTGGTTCAGGATCGGTTTTCATTGGTGATTTCGGCTAGAGAGAGAGAGCGCTAAGTGTGTGTTTTGGGAGGTGTATGGAATGTGTGTAAATGAGAATTACTTGGTAATTAATGCTTATATAATTATGGATCATGGGCTTAAGCCCATGGTCTTTTCCTCTTTCCTTCATAACCCAAGTACATAACCCATATCCATTTAACCCAACACTAGCCCGACTCATAATAAATCATACTTTCATTTATCAACCGAAACTAGAAAAACGGGATGTTATATACAGTGAGAAGTGCGAAAAATAAATATGAACCATTGATTGTGTTTAATCAATGGTTTACAATAGAAATGACATTATTGTAATTAAAAAACACATTTATGATAAATTTTTTATTAAAAAAGGGTAGAAATGTCTTTTGTAGTGTAGGCTTCATTCAACCAGACATTAATAGATTCAATGGTTATTTTTTTATCTATAATCAGTGCTCATAAGATTAATACTATTTAATTTTCCTCATAAAAATTTTGCAAATAAGGTTTAATTTTTACGGTTTAGTTTCATATATGTATTGTGTATGTGTTATTTTGAATTGTGTATTGTGTAGGTTCATGTATTATACTATGTAGGGATTATTTCAATGTTAAGGTGTTTTTAGTTTATTTCTTTTTCACTAAACAAGTAACCAGTATTACATGTGTAGAATAACTTTGTTTACTGGTATGGTATGTAGGAAAAATACTTACTATATTTACGAAACAAGTAACTAATATTATGTGTGTAGAATAATTTTCACCAAACATTATTTTTGCCTACACTATATTAGATATGTCTACACTATATTTGTTATGACTACACAGCATTTGAAAGTGTGTCTACACTATATTAATTCTGCCTACATTACATTAGATATGTCTACACTACAATAGTTATGGCTACATAACATTTGAAACTATATATACAATGTATACACTAACTTTACATTTGAGATCAGATAGAAAAATAATAATAATTAATTACCAGGTTTTAGAATAAATGATTTTAGATCAAATGCATAATAATCACAAGATTTTGTTTTACAAAATAAAGTGTATGTGAATACAATATTCATAAAAACTTAAAAGTTGTATGTACTATGGATTATTACACACCCAAAATCATGAGATATTATGTAATAATAATAAAAATAATAATAATGATATTAATACTAATAATTTGTAATTACCATTAGTTACAAAACAAAACTATTTATATTTTACTAATGTACCATTTGTAATTAAATAATCAGAAATTAAAAAGAAATTATGTGATTGTTTAGAATTACTTCTCACACTTCTCGTACTAATAAGCACTTCTGAAATGAACCTAGTCCTAAGTTTTGTAGGAAGAACATAAAATTTTGAGTTAGGAAAATATGTGAGTCTATTTATGGAACTATTTAGCTTAAATCCTAGATCCTAGGAAACTATTTGGTATTTTGAAAGCTACCAATCTCAACCACTAGATTCTAGATCAAAAAGTATAGATTTATTCTTACTATTCATAGAAAACTACTTCTTTTTACAGTAGCTCACCCATATATATATATACACACACACACACACTAGGCTATATACCCGTGTGATACACGGGTAGAAAAAAGAAAATTTAATACATAAATTTTTAAATTGTAGTATGCTTGATGATTTATATTACGAGAAAGAAAGAAATGAGAGATCACCTTAAACCTAAAAAAGCAGCAGCTTGTTTATAGGTTGTAGTTGAATGTAGTTTGTTTAAGTCGAAGGTAGAAATCATAGAAAAATACATTAACAAAAGCAAATAGAACAATTACAAGAGCCTATTAAAAAAACTCATGTAACGAAAAGCTATAACACCAAAATCGCTTAACATAAAAGCGTTTAAAACCAACCAACCAATATTCAACACAACAAAGTGCCACGTGTATCAATACAAAACATCAAAATAAACTATTGAAAGTTTGAAACCTGGTTAACAAACATAACAGCAACACTAATTCCAATTTGAAAATCAACTACAAACATCAAAATAGATAATAAAATTTGCAAACATTAATTAATGACTCAAACTGAATAATGAGTAATTAGCACACATTAATGGAAAGTTGAAGAATGAAGAACACTATACGAAAGAAATAAAATTAAAAAAGCGATTCATTTTTAAAAAACTGTTTTAAGACTCAAATTTTGTAGATTTATCATCAACAATTGGAATTTGCAACTCCCCTATATAAATAGCTAAATAGATGACAAAAGTAGCAAAACATGAATTAAGGACTCCAACTAAATCATGGCTATTTATAAAACTTAATCATAATCTAACTTGAAGAAGTGTCCCAATACCAATTGCATATTTCATATGAACATCTTCACCCTCACCAGCTTCAGTGGCTCCCAAATGTAAAGGATAGTCCCAACCCTGAGCACGCATTTCAGCTACAAGAAGACCGTATGTTTGAACGATAATTACTGGATTGCTTGCTTTCATTGAAAATACAAAATTATGTTAGTTCAATTTTCTACAGATTCTTGAAAACGCAAATGCATATCCTGTGAAATTAAATCAAAGTTTTGTGTGACGTAAGTGACAATTTATGGAAAATTGAGCCAAACTCTATGCAAGGAAGTTGCTCACCATTCCCCTAGGAGAATAACAATAGTAGCTCATGATATGAACTGAAATACTACTATGATTGGTTCCAATATACATTGCCCTTTCATATTTCTTGCACTGTTCAACCAACGGGACAAAAACCTGTTGTAGCAGAAAGCGCATGCATAATAAAATCTATAAACTTTCAAGTAGATAACTGAGCAAAAATAAATCTAGAGTGTGAAATGTACCTTTTCGATATGCTCAAGTTTCTATTGATAATCATCATCAGTATACTCCAATTGCTCAAATTGGGCACATCGATCAGTTGCAAGAAATAAAGTCAAAAGATTGAACAATTTGAATGAAGAAAAAAAAAATCCGACAAAAGAAACACGGTGTTAAATTTGTACCAAAATTTCCAAGGTTGACACCGAATTTGTCAAAACATTCAGCAACCCGCAATGCAACTCAAACTGCAAAATGAATGGCAACCACCAGAGATATGGTATAACTACAAATGTACAAATACTCTACTATCACTTCTGTAAAATCTCCCTGCAATGGATTTCCAGCAAACTTTCAAAAAGATAAATTGATTAGCTCATTAGATACAACTCAATTAAAATTAGGGCTCAAAGAACTAAATTGTGCAGATGATTTGACATGAGACTTAAAATTATGAACATAACCTATAGTAAGAACATCAAGTATACACAGGTAACATTTAACCTAGACCAGTGAGAAAATGGACTCGGATTCAAGAGAGGAATGACTGAAACGGATTACCTGTGTGAAAGTGGAAGTGAGAACGGACCAGCTGTGGCGGAATAACGGCGAGTGGAAGGTGATAATGGCTTGAAAGTAACGGCGATGGTGAGGAGAAAGAGAAAGCAAACATCTGTGGAGGGGTTTTTCAAATTGTAGATAAATATATTAAAAGTAGCTTTCTTATGAAGAAACCTAAAACCAGCAGAGTAGCGTCCCTTTGGCGAACACGATAGTAAAATGAAGGTGTTTGTGACACGTGTCCAAGTTATCTTCTAGGAAGATATATATATATATATATGTATGTATATATATATATATATATATGGGTGGGATTTAAAAAGAACTCATTTTAAAAAGCGAACTAGAGAACTGCTAGAGAATTATTTTTAACTTTTTTAAAAAATAATATTTTTCGATTTTTTTTTTACTTTCCTCCTTTAATAAGATGATATTGTTCCTAAAAAAAACCGTCGATGTAATGCATATGTGCATTAATGTGTATTGCATATATAAAATAGTGTTTTATTGCATATAATACAACACAAATATATTATCTAATACACACTATTAAGTATATGCAAATACAACAATAATAGTTGTATGCAAAATACATTATCGCATATATGTAATACAACACTAATGCACATATGCACTATATCATTTTTTTTATTTTTGTATATAATATAACACTATTGTAAATATACAATACAAACAACTGTATATATACTATTTAACATTATTTTAAATATCAAAATGCATACTATTGCACATATGCATTATAAAAAAAATCGATGTATTGCATATCTATTACAAAGAGTTTTTTTTTAGTTTTTTTTATTTTTATATTTTTTTGTGGTTGAAGAATAACAACATATAAGAAGGATGAAAGAAAAAATACTTAAAAATATTTCTTTTAATTAAATTAAAAATACTTCATTATTAGTTTTCTAGTTCTCTCTCAAAAAATGAGTATATAGGGTTTGGATCAAATACAAATGAAATTAACGTGCAAAACATGAGAATCAAGTAGAATAATTATATATACAAGTAGAGTAATTATGTAATTACATCAGAGTAATTATCAAAGAGGTATTACATAATTACTCTACTTGATTCTCATGTTTAGCACGTTAATTTCATTTATATATATATATATATATATATTTGGTAGGATTTAAAAATAATAGTTTTGTGAGAAACATAATAATAGACGTGGACTCTTAGATCTAGGATCTAGTGATTGAGATTGGTAGTTTCTAAAATATGTATAGTTTCTTATTTATAGTTTCTTATTGTTCATATTATATAAGTTTTTGGAGTTAGTGTCTTCATGAAAGTAGCTTTTTTATTTACTTCCAACTTTCTCCCGATCTTACAAATGCAACCCCCCCCCCCCCCCCACAGACCACTATTTGTAGGATTTTTGCGTGTGTAATTATCCCACATGGCTTAAAAATCATTTAAAATTATTAACTTAATACATACATGCTTCTTTTTTAATGGATTGATCTAAAATCATAAGAAAAGGTTTCCTTATATTGTTCTTACATATTGTCATTTTCCTTTTAATTTCAACAAGCATTAAGGGCCGCTCAAAGTGCAAGACCAAATGGGATAATTGATCTAAGTAGACAACTATTTCAATTCTTGTGAAGTGGAACTTTTGGCCTACCCATATGTGTCTACAGCAACTTTGGAAAATTATCTCACAAATATTAAAAAATAAATAGGAGCACTTTTTTAAATTTACAAAAAATCAACTTTTCTTTTTCTACCCACAACCACGTTTAACTCCGTCTTGTAATATACAAAAACCTCTGACAAATTATAGGGGATGAGTTGGGATGCTATGGAGGCAAAAAATTCAACTACCAAAACCAAACTGTGGACACTCATGCCAGTTCAAACCATCCAAAAAAACACAGTTTTTCGTTCTAAACAGGCCATTTCATCCATTCTTTGAATACATGATACCAAACATTACCTACTTAAGAAACAATAATTTACCCAAAAATGATACACAATTAACAAATCGCGTTACAGTAACTTGTATTGTTCGATTAATCGAGACGCATGGAGACGCGAAGTTGGGATAGTAGTACATCCTAGACTCTGTAGATAAGCAATCTATCAAGAAAAAATTTAAAATGATAAGTATTATTATCAATGATGAACTTCAAACTAATCATTGTTCTTAGATGCAAAAACATTAAAAGAAACAAAATATATATATAACAAAAAGTTGTTAACTGACCTGCTTAAATGTAGGTTCTGAGGAACCCATTGCAGTCTCAATCCTTAACTTCTGGAAATGTTCCTGTAAAGAAACAAACAAAAAAAGAAAACAGACAACTTTATGAGGGTCATTCTTTATCCTAAATGAGTAAGACCGAAAAACAAGCCCATTATGTTCTCCCCTTTGACCCGTTCGAGATTAAACTAACCAATTAATAAGGACCAGACAAACCTGTTTTTCCCTTGTGATATAAGCACGCTTTTCTGCAGGAATTTGTAACCATTGTAGAACCTGATGGTTGAGAAAAAGAATAATCATATTATTAAGTTTAACAGAAAATACAGTAACTGTGAATTTGATGAAACACTTACTGTTAAACCTACATTTTCAGCATACTGGAATGCTTCATCGGTCTTCAAGCATGACTTCAGGGACCGAAGAACATCCTGGTAAATAAATTAACATAATAAATTAACGATTTTTTTAAAATCCCGTCTGGTTCACCCAATGCTTTAACCAACTTTTCTATAGTATATTTGCTCCCCTAAGATTCAAGAAGTGTGTCACCTTTTGTGCAGTTTTCTTCACTCTAAGCCTTTCATCGATCACAAATGCAACCTGTAAACGACCAGAAATTAAGAATCAAACTCTAGCCATTAGTCATGACACAAGAAAACATAAACATGAAGTTGCCTTATATTTCATGAACAGGTCATGTTTTATCTAACAAGTTAAAGGTAACACAAATAAATAAAAAACTGTATTTGTAATTCATAAACCGTACTAAATCATTTTATTTGAAAAAATAAATATCATCACTGAAATCATATATCTTTTCCTAGTTAACATACTAATTATTTATTTAGTAAAAACTGTATAAAAACTGTTGTGTCAGATCAACCCGACCTGTTTCGACCTAAACTACTTTTGACCCGTTCCCCAATCCGTAAAATAAACGAAAGTAAGGATGCATAGGAAAGTACCTTGTTAAGTAACCTCTTTGGTTCCTTGAATGCTGCCTTCTTGGCCCATTGATGAAATAAATGGGAAACAGTTGCTCGTTCTTCACTGCTGAATCTGTATTATCAATTATTTAAGATCCATTTTCGTTAATTTAACAATAGAATAATGAGACTTGCTGTTAAATAACACATTCAAATTCTTTGGCAAACCTAACCTTTTCAAGAAATCATTGCTATTACATGGCAAGATTGTTTCATCTGATTCTTTGGAATCTTCATTGAATAAATTATCAACAGTTTCACTGCTCCCCGGTTTTTCAGTTGTGTGTTCGATGTCTTGCAGATCATCAGTAAGACCAGATTGTTTATTTTGAAGTTTTTGATGATTTGGTTGCATGTATACTGAACTTGACTCATCCTACAAACAAAATTCAATGATGTAGAATGTCAAAACTGACCTTTGCTATGATGTTAAATTGTAAATAACAATTTTGAAACTTAAAAGAACATGCACCTGAATTTCAAGAAGATGCTTTGGAATTTCTTTTAGGAAACGTGAAGGTTGAAGAACCTGAGAGAACGAAATGGTGTTTAATGACTTAATCAGATTAAGGAAATTTCGGCCTGTTTACTAATAAAAATGTATACTTGGGTCATGTAAATCTCTGAAATGTCAAACGGGTAGATAAATAGGTTAGGTTACTAGTAAACGAGGGGGTTATGTTTATCTATAACTGGTCAAACAGGTGAGTATACAAGTTAGCTGAAAATAAATGGGCCAAATGGATTGATCTGGCCAAACGAGTTGAAAGTCGCCAAAGCATATTTTTAGTTAACTAAAAGAGTGTATTGGAATATATAATTAATAGGGTTAAGCATAAGGTATTATCCTCTAAATAGAGCTATATGGTCAACAAAACATGACCCGTTTTGAGTATAAGTTCGTGTTGACCGAATATCCAACCCGACCATTTTCCCAATCCCACCAGTAACTGTTTTCATCATAAACTACTATCAACAGTCAGTTATATTATAAAAGATGACTCTTTTACCTGCCAATTTGAATCCGTAGTGACATATAGAACAAAAAGTTTCTTTGTTGCACGAGTTATTGCCACATATAGTAACCGGCGTTCTTCCTATCATTAATCAAAAAAGAAAATCATCATGGTTTTTTCAAATAATAATCATTCATGTAAAATACAAAGATAAATTAATATAACTTCACAAGCATGCTTACCTCAAGCGAAGCACAGGTTTCTTTTACGATACCATTATTTTCATGCAAAAGGGGGATTTCAGATTCATTTGCCTGAAAGATTGACCCATAAGTAGTTTGTTATGTAAATATATATCAGTAAAGGTTTTCAATCCATGTACTTATGAATGGATGTTATTATTTAAAAATTCAAATTATTGTGAAAGAATAAAATATTAAAATCATAATTAGTACCTTAACTATGAAGACAGTGTCCCACTCCAGACCTTTTGACTAATGGAAGGATAAGATAAGATAATAAAGTAACAAATTTGTTAACTAAAATTCAAGATTATACAGCAAATCAGGTATATTATGATACATGGCTAAATTAGACAAAAGTGTACCTGATGAATGGTAGTAAGAGTAACGGCATGATTGTTATCATGCCGCCTCACACGAAAGTTCTCAGTTTCCCTTTCAGATATAAAGTCTATAAATTCTTTAAGTACAGTTACACATCCTTTTTCTTCTGTTGCATTATTGTTCACATTGAAATCAAAGTTGTATGATTTTAGAAACTCGGACACATCATCCAACAGATATTGAAGAACCTGAAAAGGCATTATAAAAACTAATAATCTAGCTATCTTTTATAGTAACTGTAAAAAAACTTACAGATCTAAGATCATGCTCTTCGTTTAGCAACTTCCCTCCATCAACATCAAGAACAGCTCGTTGCTCAAGAAGATACTTCTGTAAAAAAGAGACGAGAAAAAAACAAACAAACATTTGAAATGTTAATATATTTAAGTATTTAACCAATAAAAATTTATCTTCTTGCACAACTAGGTTAAACTGAAAGAATGGCATGCCTGAGGTATCATGTTTGCTACTGATCTGATGACAGCTGTAATAGATTGTTCCTGTCATTATAATGCTTATCTGTTAATATGTTGATCACTCTTGGTTTTTTTGTTTTTTTATGGCATTTACTTGTTTACCGAAACAGGGAATAATCAAATAATACATATGAGATTTAAATTGATGAAAATAGAACACATTTCAATAACCACAAACTGACTAATAACTGTCATTTTGGAACAAAGTAGATACTTGTGCAACAAAGTAGATAGCTATGCTTACCCTGTGAACAAGTTTTGAAATCATTTCTAAAGTAGTCAACACCTTACGGCCTTGAGTGAGCTGACTCCTATAATGAGAGATGGAATTAAATAAGTGCAATGCCAATAATAAATTCACTAAATATGTATGTACCCATAACACAATAAGAGGGTTATTGTAGAATTCTGCTAAAAATTACATAAGTTTTTCTATGCAAAGTTGTAAACTAGAAATAAAGTAATAATAACTTGAAAGATCATAAAACAATTTAAATCTACAACTGTATATTTTTAATGCATCAAACCTTTTGAAGGTACCGGAGATCTTTGAACTGAATATATCAGAAGCAGCAAATATGAAGCTGCATTTTCTTACATTTGAAACCTTATTAATATGATCAATTATCTGCAAAAAGAGAAAGTGAGAAATACATTTCTTAAAAAAGTAATGGAATTTGAAAATTAGAAAACAAAAAACAGAAAATGCTATTATAAATGTATACCCTTTTCTTTTCGTCTTTCTCTAGGTTTAACAAGGCCTTGAATACACGCCTATATGACCCGTCATCACAGGCCAGCAATTTGTTTTGAGCATGGATATAATAGCCTTTACTACCTTTTTTCTGTAAAATGCGACCCCGTGAACATTAAACGGAATTTTTCTTTCGCGAAAAGCTGTTTGAAACATCTTCCCTGACACCTGTTACATAGACTTTAAAGTCAATAACAGCTCAAAAAAATTCACATAAAAAGATAAAAGCTGACCAGTCGACGGTAAAGAACAGCAATATCTCCAAAACTGTCTTTAACGGATGAGCCTGAAGAAGTGAGTTCTAATATCTTGTCAACAACAAATGAACATTGTGCATCCTCATTACAACATTCTTTGACAACAATCTGAGTAGGTAATTCAGATCATGCAAATCAGACATATACAATGCTTATTCAATCAATAATAAGTATTTAAACAAAATTACCTTAGAACCAGAAGAATTATCAGTGAGAACCTTATTTAACTGACATCGTTTTGAATTATTCCGTATGAGAAACGAAGCAGCATCAACAATACAGCGAGTAGAACGATAATTCTTATTTAGTCTGATCTGGAACAAGCACATGTAAAATACTAAGATATAATTTATTAGAATATTCAATCTTTAAAGAAAAAACAATAAGAACTTTGCAACTGTTAAGTCGGGTCAGACCTCCTTGTGAGGTTGAAAATCTCTGCGAAATGACTTGAATCCGCTTACATCAGCGCCATTGAAACTGAAGATCGACTGCATTATGATTTGTAAATCTAAGATCAAATTTATATAAGTAAATAAAAGGTGGGATTTTAAAATATGTACTACCTGATCTTCATCTCCGACAATTGTTATGCGTTTATGTGATGCCAGAACGCGTAATAAATCATATTGCATAGTACTTGTGTCTTGAAACTCATCTATCACAATTGCTTGCCATGACTCCTGACACTCCTTGAAAACTTCAAATGATATACAACTAATATATGTCAAAATGAGAATATTCACATTTACCGGGAAGAATAGATACTCTCTAATAGAAGACTACAAGTTTTGCCACTTGTCACTCCTACATTTAACCTCACCCTTTTTAACAAATTTATAATAGTAAAATAATAGTTACCATTTTTAGTTTTAATTTAATATTTACTTCTTATTTTTTTTCAAACATTTGATATTTATAATTGTCTTTTACTTTGAAATTGTTTTAAGACTGTTGTATAACAACAGTATTAATAGTGTTTAACGGGTTTATTGTTTTCTTGTAGACTGATTATCTATTAAATATTGTATTTTCAAGAACTACTCGTGTAATACACGGGCCTCAAACTAGTATATAAATAGAATGCACAGATTTCTAACCTTCAGGAAAACCAGTAAGCAGATTGACAGAGCAGCTAATTAAGTCATAATAATCCAGAGCATTACATGATTTTAATATATCCTCGTATTTCCTAAGAATTGCAGCCTGATTGATTCAAGATTTATTATCAAACTTCAATTTTAAAAACTATAAATGATATAACTGTTTTATCTAAATTCTAAAGCAATCTTACTCCTGTAGCGTTTCCTTGCCTCTGGCAATCTTCAGAAGTTTTCCCAGAAGCTTTAGCCTGAATATATAGTGGAACATAATGTAAAGTTAATAGATGGATCGTGTGTTATAACTTGAAAAGAACATAACTAAAGAATAAATGATAAATTACTTTTGACACAAATTTCAACCACTTCTTTGACTTCTCTCTAAAGTCTTCCAGACGGTTCTTTGTCACATCAGCCTCGTTACAAAGTTTGTCAGAATCTGAAGTCTCTGTTAGACGTACAGCTTCAAAAACCGCCTTTCTTTGCTGTCCCTGACCATATAGCAAAAACTCTGGTGTACGACCTAGCCTATAATACGAAAAACAAGTTATAATAGTAAAAACAAATGAAATAAAGTAAACATGTTATATGTTTTCAAATGAATATATCCATAATAGGTTAATACTTTTCCGCATGCAAACGGCAAAGTTGCAATGAGAATGAGTGAAAGGTGCTGATCATGAGTTCCTTTGCTGCTGTCTTCCCAGCCACTGATCCGATCCGGCCCCGCATTTCTGAAGCAGCAGCGGTAGTGAATGTCATAGCCAATATGTTGGATGCTTCAATGCCCTATGTGTTGGTTGGTTGGTCAAAAGTCAAAACAAACACATGTAGAAATATTATAAGTCACTAGACTCCATCACAAGGACAAACAAAAATGAAAATAACCAAGTGCTTGGTGAGTTATGGCTGTCAATATTCGCCCTCCAAACATTCGGGAGTTGGTAAATAACTTATAAATCGTTAATGTGTCAACCATAAATACAAGAATCAATAATTTGACTAAAATCAATTACGAGGTTTTATGCATTAAATTTAGGGTTGTGAACTTCCAACACAGCACAAACCTAACACGAAATTTGCGAGTTATGCGTATAGCCTAAACAGTGTGAGTTTCAGGTCAAACCTACAAACACGTTTAGGTAAACACCTAAAACATGTCAAGTTCACTCAGCTGGCAGATTTGCAGATTGCCCCCATTATTTTTTTAAATTCTTCCATGACGCATTATATATCATAATTCATAACTTAACTTGGTGTCAAAACTTAGAAGTTAAAAGAGAAACTGTGTCTGTTTTGTAGTTAAAACGCAATTGTTATATAACCATATGTGTTTCTTGGTGTAAATTTGCAACTTTAGAAAGGTAAAAATGTAATACGCAAAAAACAAAAATCCAGGTTAAACGAGCTATGTTTGTTTCAAAACATCGATGCATGAGTTGTGTGTGGGTTCGAGTGTCGGGTTCATGTCGTGTCCGACCTGCAAACCCGTTTCAGCACCCCCTAACGAATATACACTTTACTACTTTAGTTAACTTTTGACCCGTTTCCTTTTAAGCAACTATTTTAGTATTTAGCCGTTCAACCTATTAAAAGACAAGACAAAACAAAACCCAAACCGGGCCATGCATAAGTAAGTAGGTCATACCTTGTAAAGAAGCATTAAGACACGCCCAACCATGGTGGATGTCTGAAATACATAAAAGACAACTAATCACACAAGGTTGGTTTATGGAAAACAAAAGCATAATTACAACCTTGCCACTTTTCCAGGTCCAGCAACAATCATCAAAGGAATTGAAATATCAGAGCACGCTGCTTCACGTTGTCTATCATTTAACGACTGCATATATTTCGCATACTCATCAGGCATACCTTCAGTTAAACCAGTTCCATCCAAAACAACAGGAGTTGTAATCTCACAGCCGTTGGTTATAGCATACTCGCTCTTCAACTGAATGGAATCGTCCAAACTCATTTCACCATCATTAGGCTGCTGATTTACATTAGAAGCGAAAGGCTTGAGTGGAGTCTTGAAAGAATCCAAGCTTATTAGATTATTCTGGTTTGAGGTGAGGAGAGGCAGTGGAGTTGGAATGAGTTACATTTGCAGATGAATATACTCGTCTCGGAGTCTGAAAATGCGACTCGGTATCATTAAACTTGAGATACTTAGTGTCTGAAAGAGGGACTCGAGCCCCAATTCTACATACAACGGAAACGAAAACTATGAATAATAATAATAATAATCGTTTGGATGTTAAATTGAAAGGCAAGTAATAAATAAATAAAAGAAGCTTGTGTTACTTTCTGGAAATGCGAGCCCTTTGTTCGTCTGAAAGTTGTTGGTCCATATATGGTCTTCTTCAGATGCGTGAGTGATTGGATGATGATGATTTATAAACCCCTATGTTTCCCTCGTTTAAAAATCTTGTTGCTTTGGCTCTCACTTGCGGCTCGGATTTATGTTACACATAAATTTAAATTTAATATAAAAAAATTTAGATCTCTATGTGCAATAGACTTTAAGTCCATTTCCCTAACCCCTCTTCCTATTGATTGGTGATCATACTTTTCATATATACCAATGGATTCTCTATTTTTCATCTTATTAAAATAATATATTTAAATAAGATTCATCAATGCTATTAAAGTATTCTTTTTCATCTTTCATTTAATGATTAATTTTGAATTTTAAATATTTTATAATTATGTTTGAACTTAATAATTCTAACTATAATTATGTTTTATAACCAATTTTATTTTATTACTCCGTATTTTTTGTTGATTTCATTCACAACCTTTTTTTCTTCACACCAGTTTTAATGTTTTTTATATAATAGATAATATATAATATATAATATAGATAATTACTTGATATTTAATCAATATAAGAGATCATGGATTTAATATAGATTGGTGATTTTAAATATTCTAATTGATTGTATATTCGATTTAAATCAAATAATATACAGTAATTGATTATAGTAAATATAGTAAAACTTAATGATGGTTAATAATAACAAATATACGTAACAAATAATCAAATCAAATAATATAGAGTTTGGTGATTTTACCTATTGACTGATTTAAATAATTGGTGATTTTAAATATTCTAATTGATTGTATATTGGATTTGATAATTAGTGTTCAGTTGTATTCAAATTATGTTAATTTTAATAAATAAAAACAAAATTAGTAACTTTTATTTTCACACCTTATATGAATTACATTACATAATATATGGTGTTATAATTGATGTTTAAATATAGTCAACATTTAGATTAAATAATATTACATTTATACTAATCTAATTTTGTAACATTGCATTTTAGTAAATTCAAAATTTTAAAATCCATTAATTACGATTTCCCTTCGTTCTTACTATAACTTTTTTGAAAATTTTTGAAATTTCCTAAATTTTTGTTTCTAATCAATTACCTGTATACCTTCCTTCTATAATTCAGTCTCCCATAATTCGTCTCAATTGATTAAATATTTGATTAAGCATCCTTAAGATTGACTATAAATACATATGTTGACCTATTGACTGATTTAAATAATTGGTGATTTTTAAATATTCTAATTGATTAAATTGGATTGGATAATTAGTGTTCAATTGTATTCAAATTATGTTAATGTTAATAAATAAAAACTAAATTAATAACTTTTATTTTCACACCTTATATGAATTACATTACATAATATATGGTGTTATAATTGATGTTTAAATATAGTCAATATTTGGATTAAATAATATTACATTTATACTAATCTAATTTTGTAACATTGCATTTTAGTAAATTTCAATCATATGATTTAGTATTTAAATATATTCTAATTTATTATAATTTTATATATTATATATACGGTATTTTTATGCATTAGATATTTAGATATACGGTAATATAATTGATAATTTGTTATATTAATGTAAATACATAAATTACTAACTTATATTTCTACATTAATAAGTTGCATTCCTTATGATTAAATATATTCTAGATTTAAAGATATTAATTTAATACATTTATATGTATAATATTATAATTTAATTTGACCACATTACATTTGAGTAATTCAAATTTTTGGAAAATCAATTATTCTTCATTCCCTAATTTTCGTCCATACTTTAACGGTGTGTTCCCGAGTATCATTTAATGAGGGGAGGGGAAGGAAAGGAGGAGAAAATATTAAAATATCGTGTTCCAAAGATTTTTTAAGGAGGGAATGAGATGGGAGGGGATGGGAGGGAAAATACTAGAAAATTTAAACATATAGTCATCCTTCCAAATTGGAGAGATTAGGAGAGAAAATCTATTCAATTACTAAATTACCCTTAAAAGCTAATTTTATTTTTGTTTTACTTAAAGGGTACGATAGTAAAACTATAGCTTTCTTTTCTTTTCCTCTCAACTCGGGAACACATGAAATATGTAAATTCCTTGATTTTTCTTTCCTTCTCATTAAACTCGGGAACACAAAAATAAGTTTTTCATCTCCTTTCTTTTCTCTCCTAATTTCCTTCCCCTCCCCTCCCCTCGTTAAATGAGACTCTGGAACATAGTGTAAGTTTATTGAAATTCCCAAATTTTTTGTTTTAAATTAAATCTCTATATACATTCCTTGTATATTTCATTCTCTCAAAATTCAATCTGTATAAATACTTCACTTTCACACCACAATTCTTACACTATCCCACCATCTTAGCAAAAATGATTGTCTTTATTTCTAAGGTTTCTATTTTTGTCTTGTGTTTATATCGTCCATTTTGTTATTTAGTATTTGGCTTAAAACTGTTATTTTTAATACATTAATTTTTTGTTTATATTTTTACCACTAGGAATATGGAGCCAACAAACATCACCATGTTGAACCAATTGAATGTTCTTAACAGTGAGTGTATCCTGAAGGTGCGTATTTTGAAACTTTGGCGTCTGAAGGACAATTCAAAGCCCGAGGAGGATTGGTTGATCAAAATGATTATGCAAGATGAAATGGTATTCTTACACATTCATTAATTTTTATATATCATTCATACAATTTTTTACTAATGTTAATATTAATGTTTCAGGGTAATAGAATTCAAGCTTATGTACGGAAGTCTTGCATTCCCACGCATGATGTTTTATATCAATTACAATTATTTTTGTTTTATGTTTTTGTTTGTATTTATATTAATAATTATATAATTTTTTTCTTATAATCTCTTTAGGTTATATATCAAAATCGAAGATTCAATGGAGATCTTCACTATTTCGTTTTTTCGGTAACGCGATTCAAATTTTCCGGTTGTAAATTCTAACATCAATTTTACATTTTTTCACATGATTCAAATCTTCCATAATTTGTAATTCATTAATTTTGTGATATTAATATTTAATTTTATCATTTCAGGTTATTGTCCCTAACTTGATATAGCTAATTAATTCATGGATTGGGTATTGTTTGATAAGATGCCTTTTATTTTTATTTAATATTAATGTATATTTCTGTTAGTATTCATGTATTTATTTATTTTTCACAATTTATGTAATTCAATTGATTATTATATAATCCGGACATAAAATTAAGTTGATTATTCTATAAGACATTAAATTATCTGTAGTAAAGATAATCAATCTTATATTGTTGTTGGTCAAAGTCCAATTAATTTACCAATGTCAACGCAATTTAAAACGTTATTATACTTTCTAATATTATCTTACGTTATATTTTTAGATTTATACACATTTAATATGACATTTTAGAAACCGATTTCCCCATTCAAATGTCATATATATATATATCAAAATTCAATTCTCATCGCTTATATGAAATTTACAAAAATATGTTATAGAGTTTGAATTTCACCATTTGTTAAAAAATATCTTTGTCAAATCCAATTTAATATACTTTCATGATTTTCATTATTGGTCAAATTTTATTTAATATATTTTCATGATTTTAATTACGTAAATACAATAATAAAGTTTCCATGATTTTCATTTATTTCCACATTTCCATGACTTTTATTATTAAGTTCTACTTAAAAGTTTCTTGTATTAAGTGAAGTTCCTATGGTGTTTTAAAATTTTATATTATGTACATACTATTTCCTATTAATATTAAATGTATTTTATTAATATAACTGTCCATTAAGCATAACAAATTTATACCATACTAAATACGCAATTTGAAAAATTTAAAAGATGTTTATAGTTTTCAATCTCATCATACTTAACATTTACGTTTTATTTATTTTAACTATATATTATTTAGTTAGTCAACTTAAAAAAATGGAAAGTTTTTTTTTAATTTTGAATTCTAAAAAAATATTTAATACAATTGATTATGGAAATTAATTCAGATTCCTTAATAATTTATGAAATTTGATCATCAATTTAGTCTTAAGTATAACAAATTTAGACCCTATTAAATACGGAAATTGATAAATTTAAAATATTTTTTTATAGTTTATAATCCCAACTATCAATATTAATGTCTTCAATCTCAACAAACTTTTAATCTTATATATTTGACAAATTATTGATTAGACATAAATGTCAAAATTAATGTATAAATTAAAAAAAATAAATATATAATGAAATTGATTGTTAAAGAATGTACTAATCATCATTAGTTCTAGGCAGTTCGCAGAGAACTAATCATCATTGATCCTAACACACACACACACACACACGTATATATATATATATTAACATGAACAGATTGATTGTTAAAGATGGTACTAATCATCATTATTTATTTTTAATGTTAGCAAATATTATTTCAAATTTCGTCAACATTTCAACCAAAACAATCAAACTTTGGTCACCATTTAATTAAATGTATACAAGTACGTTTTGTGATGTTAAATTTCTCTTACCTATTGTTATAAATTTAATGATTTATATCGTCACTAAATCTAAATCTAACTCTAATTGCATTTTGACATGCCTTGGAATATTGTGAGGTTAATTTATCCAACGATGTATATTGAAATAAAGTTTGTATTTTCTTCATTTATGATATTTTCTATGACAATTCGATTTTGGAACATAAAATTTTTTTTCTATTGTCTTCATTAGTGCTATTTTTATCATTCAAAAGCATGTACATATATATATATATAATATCATAATTACATTTAGTTATATTTATTTTGTGTCACCATTTTATAACCATTGTCCTCAAAGTTTTATGCTATTTTAATAATTTTATAAACTTTAAAACTTTAAAGTGTAACTCAAAGGTAAATTTTGTAAATCAATGGTCAAACATTTCATAATGTGTAGCATAACTACGATTGAAACTTATTATTTTTAAAATGATTTTCAGTTTTAAATTTAACTGGTCAAACATTCCATAATTTCTAAACGTACCATGATTAAAAATTCATTATTAATAAAAAGATATCCAATTTTAACTTAAATATTTTTACAATCTGGTCAAACAATCTATAAAAGGTATTCAAATTTCGTCAACATTTCAACCAAAACAATCAAACTTTGGCTACCATTTAATTAAATGTATACAAGTATGTTTTGTTATGTTAAATTTCCCTCACCTATTTTTATGAATTTAAATTTCCCTTAACATAGTTTGTGAGGAGTAAAGAAAGTAATAATCAAAAGGTTTGTAAATGAAACGACTTTTTTTATTAGTTAATTTTTTTAAGAACGTATTGTTTTTTGTTAACTGAAAGTTGTTAGTTGTTGTTTGGAATCAATATGTTTAGGATGACTGAGGAGTTCGAGAAGTCTAACAAACGTGAGATGGCAATACGCAAAGGTGTGTTTAAGTTAGATGTTTTGGATTCAATGTTGTTGGTTTTTTTGTGATCAACTTTGTTTTGATTAAAAAATAGTTTGTTGTAGTTAATATATTGTTAATAAATGTCCATTAGTGTTTTTTTGAAAGTCGTTTACATCTAAGTGGAACAATGTTTCAAAACCTTAGATGGTTGACTTACTGATGTGAACGGGGTGTGTGTTTAATAATGATGTTAGTAGCTAACACACTAAGGAGGAGCCCCGTATTGCGTTGAATACCAGTTTCAGTCATTACACGAACACTTTGGTTTCCGTGATTGACTTGACTGTGGACTCAGACGGATCTGCAATACCTAAAAGAAGTAGAAAAGGTAGACAAGATAATTCCCGTATTAATAGTTATTCATCATTATGTAATTAAAAATTTAGTAATAATTTTTCACCACCTTTGTTCAACAATCTAGGTGAAGAGGTTGAAAAGAAGCTACAAAGAGTCAGAGGAGAAGGAGAAGGTAAGCTAAGTATAGAAAACGTTGATGGTCGTACTTTGAAGACACCAATTAAAAGTGTTTCACCAAATACGAGATTGGTTAATGACGGTTGTTTGTCAATTTTCAATAAGACACCAACACCAACTAAAGAAACGGAAGAATTCTTTAAAGGTAAGTTTATAGCTGTATGTAGATATTATTATATTTGGAATGTTTTTTGAAATACTTTTTTATGGTTATGTTTATTTGTTCAGCTCTAATGCCGAACAATGATTTGGACGATGATTTTGTATCACCGCCGAGTAAGCGATTGAAAACAACGAAGGCAGCTGTTCCACATGTATTTTTTAAGTATGATGGTACTAAAATACGACCGAGAATTAAAACCTTTAAGTTTTTGAAATTCATTAGAGAGCTCAATGACCATCAAAAAAAGCTTGTTAAAGAGATCGGGTTTGGCACAATACTTGAACTTAAGATAGACCAGATACCAACAAGTCTCGGATACTGGTTGGTGAGGAACTATAACCATAAAACAAGTATCCTAGACATTGGGGTAGCTAAGATACATATAACACCACAACTAGTACATATGTTGCTAGGAATCCCGATGGGTGATACTAATGTGAATGAGATGAGTAGAGCACGTAACTCGGATGAAGTAGTTAATGAATGGAACAGTCAGTTTAAGCAGACGAACCAAATGTTGAGGCCGTCAAAGTTTTTTGAATATTTGAGTAGGAAAACAACCAGTGATCGATTGTTTGTGCTGAACTTCTTGGTTGCATTTAACACTATGTTGGGAGGAGTAACCAGTAACAACTGTGTAAACCGAAAGTTCTTGACATGCATTAATGATACCAAAGAAATTAAGAATCTCAACTGGTGCCAATACATGATTACTCTGATGGAGCGATAAAAAAAAAGCTGGACTAAGGCTAAGGAATACAATGGATCAATGATGGTGCATGTGGTATGTAGAAAAAAAACATGTTATTGTTTTTAATAAACTGATTAGAATACGTTGTTGTTAACGTGCATTTGCTATATAGTTAATTATTTGTTATGTTATTGTTTATTGTAGTTGGCATTAGCAAATTGGGTAAATGATAAAGTTAAGGATTCAGACAAGTTGGCCCATGCAGTCACTCGTTTTACTTTTGACGATCTGGATAAACTAGAGTTTGATGAATTAAATAAGCTTAGCTATGGGAAGTCCAACAAAGGAAATCAGGTTAAGATAAATGATGAAAAAACAATACAGAAACAAGATGTGGTTTCAAAGAATAAAAAACAACCGTTAAAATTGTTGTTGGACGCGGATGGTGTTAAATTTGCTAAAAAACAACAACTAATTTCAGAAATGTTAAAGACAAAAGAAGTTAATGTGGATCGATATGTTATATGCGATGTGGATGTTCATTCCAAAGGAAAGGGGAAAATAGTGGATGTAAGCGAAGATGTAACCGATTTTGGGGCATATAAAAGTTGCAAGAACTATTTAGGTGGTAATCCAATAATCAATGACAAGGGGCCTGGTGTTGTGCCAACTGAAACAACTGTGCCGCCTATTGGAGAGAGTGGGTTTACGCAATTTGAAATGGATACTCAACTCACTCAAACCGATGTTGAGGTAAACCCATATATGTTTTAAATGTAATGATTACCAACTATGTTAATTTATTATGAATTTAATATTAATATACGAGTTGTAACAAAATATTTTGGTATAACATTTGTAGGTAGCAGCACATTATTTGCTTGAGCAGATACAAGAATTTGAGAACAAACTAAGTGATATCAACCTCAGCCTTGAAGAAGCAAAGTACAAATACAAAAATAGAGAAGAGATTATTGAAGTTGAAAAACAATGGAAGTACACAATTGGAAAGTATTTCATCGGTGAAAACAAACAGACTGTTGGAGGGGAACGAGTGAATAATTTTGACATAAGCCCTGTGATTTTGACACAGAGAACAACTGAACAAATAGACACTAATGTTAAGAAATATATGGAATCCAAGTATAGGACGCCTGTGAAACAATCACTTGTGTTTAGCCTGTCAAAATTTGACCTCGGTTTAGCTGGTGATGTGCAAAAGTCAAATGGTGTTGGTGACAAAAAAGTGGCTGAGCATAATATATCCGGTGAGGACAACAAGGTTGAAGAAAACATATCTAAGCATCCTGGAGCATTTGTTGAAGCCATGTGTTCTCGGTATGTGCATCGTGTCGTGCAATTGAAGCAACCGTTGTTAAAAGCTGAGAGCCTCGTATCAGATATGATTTACGCGGCGTATGGCGAAACATGGTAAAACGGTTTTAATAAACGAACATTGTATATTATAGTTTTCTTGTTTTAACAAACTTCTTGTGACAGGGATGTGATGTTTAAAACGGCTGAAGGTATCGCCGTGGGTAGTGTTGTAATGGAGACATTGCGACCAGGTCTGTACGTACATATCATGGCTGCAAGTTCTTGGGCAGAAGTATTAAACAATGAGGAGAGTGTAAGCCGAAATGGCATGACACATTGGTTATTCTGCTCTGGTGTAATGTTGGTAAGATACAATACCCCCCGTGTTTACGAAAAAAAATAAGGTTAAAATTATATTTTACATAATAGTTAAATAAATGTATGAAACACAATTCCCCGATTACTATAAAATGGACGAAGCAACAAGGCTCAAACAGTTTGCATCAAACATGGTGTCGGTGCTGAAACAACAAAGTCTTCCCAATATAAATGGAGTAGATTTGGTGTTCATATCAATTCTTTACCCGGTCCGTTCCCACTACTATGTTATGGTGTTCAACCTGAACACTGGGAAGATTGAATTGCTTGATAACATAAAGTGTGATGCAAGATTTGAAGACCTATACGACAACTGGCCTTTTGTGATGGTATGTGTATTCAGGTTAATTATGAATAGTTATATTTTATTGAAAATTAGTGTTAATCATTAACTTGTGTTTGCTGCAGCGAGATACTTTTGCAG
Source organism: Bidens hawaiensis (assembly GCF_021521415.1). Taxonomy (NCBI): domain Eukaryota; kingdom Viridiplantae; phylum Streptophyta; class Magnoliopsida; order Asterales; family Asteraceae; genus Bidens; species Bidens hawaiensis. The sequence continues at coordinate 21,527 of NW_027501414.1, read as the reverse complement.
CGTACCTACATTCAGTTAAACATCGGGTGACAGCGATGATTAAGGTGTCGAAGGTAGTAGTAATCGATATGCCTTGGCGAACAGAACACAACTTTATAGATTGTGGAGTTTTTGCAATGCGTCACATGGAAACGTACATGGGTGGAAGCATGAAAGAATGGGAAGCTTGTTGCAATCTGTCAAAAGAGTTTGATGAAAAAGGGCGATATTGTAATAAGCAACAAATGGAGCTTGATGAGTTAAGAAGAAAATACGTTGCAAAGATTTTGTTAAGTAACATCAATGGGGCAAAGGATGACGTAATTAGACGTGCATTATTATTTGATGCGCTCCCTTTATCTGAAAAGGTTGCCTTGTATAGCGATGCATTGGACATGATAAAGATTCGTTTGACGGAAGTCGACTAGCAAAAAAAAGGTTTGGTTTTGGTTTTAGTCAATAACTTAATTATGTTATGTTTTTGGTGTGTTTGAAAATAATGAATTTTTTGTTTTTAGACTGTTATGTGTGAATTGTTTTTTTGTATGAACAATATATTTAATGATTAATGATTTGTATGGTTTCATAAATTCATGTCTTTCATTAAAACACAAATGTGTTACGCAAACGTTGATGTTAAATAAAATGTGATACACGAATAATTTTGTGATGCCGAGTAAATCAAGTGTAAATTATAGTATGGTATACCTTGTTTAAAACACAAATGGTAAAATCAAAATAAGTCACGAGCTGAGCTCGAGCTCTCATAAGTCAAAACGAGCTTGGGCTCAGCTTGGCTCGTTTAAGGTATTACACGAGTTCGACCGGGCTTAGTGTCGTTTAAGATCTTTCTTAAAGTATATAAAATTAATTAAAAACCTACATACATTAATTAATAAAATTGTAAACAAGATGAGTCCAAACTTCAAAAAATGACTCATGAACTGAGTTCAAGCTCTCGTAAGTCAAAACGAACTTGGGCTCAACTTGGCTTGTTTAAGGTATTACACGAGCTCGACCCGGGCTTTTGGTCGTTTAACATTTGTGTTAATATATATAAAATTAATTAAAAACCTACATAAATTAATTAATAAAATGATAAACGAGACGAGCCCAAACTTGAAAAATTGACTCACGAGCTGAGCTCGAGCTCTCATAATTCAAAACAAGCCTGGGCTCGGCTTGGCTCGTTTAAGGTATTCCATGAGCTCGACCCGGGTTTAGGGTCGTTAGGATTTGTCTCAAAATATATAAAATTAATTAATAACCGAGCTTGGGCTCGGCTTGGCTCGTTTAAGGTATTCCATGAGCTCGACCCGGGTTTTGGCTCATTTTGGCTCGTTTACACCCATACATCCCATATGAACTTTAAGGTTGAACCGTACCTATAAGAGTATAACTGATCATTCAACTCATCTTTGACTAATTTGGTCAATCAATTTACTAAGTCATGATCTTAGACAAATTCAACTAAAAATATTATTTTTACCAAAATATATTTCATCCAATGTTGCAGTAATTTTAACTCATATTAATTACTAATTAACTTTTATAACACAAAAGTTTATAAGATATAACTGTTAGCTTATTTCAGTCAAATATAACCAATAGCCTATTTACCTATGTACCCTTTTAGGCTATATATGACAATAAACAAATAAACAACTTTATCTTAAAAACAATAATGTATAAAAATATGAGAACTCAACTAGTAGAAAGTAACAATAATCATAACAGATAATAAATAATGCCAACTGTCTTGGTTCTAAACCAACAAATATGGAAAACAATAAACAACGATTTCTATTCTTCAGTTTGTGGAGGCGAAGGACGTTTAGACGGAGCATCCTCAGGGTGAATCTTGTAATGATTACGTGAATCGTGACCAGGCTCACCACAAATTCTGCAATGATTACGTGGCTTCCCAGCTTGGCTAATCGCTTGCTCACATTGTGATCTTATCCGATTGTGAACGCCACAACCTTTGTTCCTTATATCCGTAGGAACACGAATATTAGCATGCGTGGGTTGAGTGGTTTTAAGCATGTCAGCAAATATGTCTTTGTTGCTTGGTGGTGGGGCGGTAATATGTATCTCGTCAACATTAGCTTTATAATTGTTAATATACTCAGCATAATGGCTTAACTTCTCCATGTCACCAACCAATTGATTTATAACATGTTCATGCGCCTTGTTCATTTGCCGAACAACGGAGTAGGCATCGTTATTACTAGCGACATCGCCATGAGTATAAGAAGGAGCATGCAATGGACTATTAGCAACAACATCTTTCGTCCACCTCCTTAGTATGTATCGCCGAGGAAAAACACGGACCTCTCCCATTCTAAGCACATAAAAAATATGTCGACATAACAGACCAAATTGTTCAAACCTTTTGCAACTGCAATAAACAGTTAAGTCTTCTTTGCGATGCATAACCTGAATGTATGCAAAACCGTGTGTCACGAGTTATATATAAATAGGGAAAATACATTACAAAAAAATTATATATTTAAAAACATACCTTCCATGTTGATGATGGGTAGAATTCCCTGTCGATGATAAAAAACTTCATAAAATCACCAACCGGGTGATAACTCCTACACTGACATTTGTGAATGGAAGTATAAATTTCTAGCTGGACATCAAAGAAAATGTTTTTGGTGTAAATATCTACAGCCTGCTTCTCTAGGGGGAATTTACTCCATGTTTCTGGAGATTTGTACCTACTATCATGATCATTTTTCCTATGCTCATGTCGTTGATGTTCAATTGCAGAATCAAAGTGAGCAAGAAACTCTACGAGAGTACAATGTGGGTTGAAAAACTTACTAAAAAAATGGTTCTCACTTTCAGGCCTGGATGAGGTACGCATCAGCCCAGACATGTCTTCATCGCGATAGAATGCGGGAATCCATGAGCTTCGAAGTTGATAAATATCGGTCAACCATTCATGTTCGGTTAGATGAAAATCCTGCATTATGCGGGCCCACTGTTGTTCAAATTGATCAGGAGTAATCTGATCAGTCCAAACTATATCACACAACCTTTCTTTGAAATCGGTTTCGTTGCATAGCTTTGATCCAACCTGATATTAACAGTAATGGAAAACTATGAATAAAAAAAAGAGACACTAAAAGTTATTTGGTTTATTGGTAAAAAAACTGTATATGCCTTTCCTGAAAGCTTATCCATTATGTGCCACATGCACAATCTGTGCCTAGTGTCAGGAAAATCGTCTTCAATCGCCCTCTTCATCGCAGGGTCCTGATCAGTGACAAGAACTTTAGGTGCGTACCCAAATGCATCTTTAAAACACTTCAACAACCAGGTGTATGTTTCAGCCGTTTCGTTGCCAAGCAAAGCAGCACCAAGGGTAACGTTACAGTTATGGTTGTCGATGCCGGTAAAGGGTACAAACACCATCTTGTATCTGAAAATGATATATAGTTATATTATGCGACTAGCGAAGCTTTGAATTATTGGTATGTAAAGAAATATGCATATATAATTTACTTGTTGTGTTGGTACGTGGCATCAAATGATACAACGTCTCCAAATGTGTAGAAATTCCTCTTAGCGTATTCATCCGCCCAAAATAAGCCCTTCAAAACACCATCCGGAGTAGTTGTATATTCACACGAAAAATTTGGCAGATACTGTTTTTTCCTCATTAGTCGTTGAACCACCATTTCTGCATCATACTCACTAATATAGAGATTTTGGTCTCTCTTAAAGTTTTTGCAATCAACCTTTGTTGCGCCCACATGATTGAACCCACCAAAAATAGTCCTCATTATATTGAACACTCTAACCGGTCCAATATTAATGTTAGACAAATCACTCAAAAGTGTTTTCTTGGTAAACGACAGATTTCGAGCAGCACTAATAAAGTGCATATCATCCTCGGCAACAAAAGGGTGGTTGTGTGCCTCTATAAAATTATATACTACATATTTACCCTCAACCGTGAACTCTAGCCTAATTCGTGCTTCACAACCAGTACGTTGTGAAGGTTTCCTCCTTTTTTGTTTGGGCTTGTGTTCTTCATCTAACGTATCAACTTCCTTAACCGCCTTTTGACCTTCTTTTGAGCACACGAAATACTTACCCTGAATGGTACCCCGAGACTTCTACTGAGTTGCTTTCCTTATTGAAAAACCACAAGCTAGAGCATATCTTTTGTAGAATGATTTTGCAGACTCGAGGTTGTCAAAAATCATACCTTCAACAGGTTTGATTGATGCACCACATTCTGGATAATAAGATTTCTTTCCAGATATTGGAGAAATGTGTTCAATGCCAACTGATTGGTATGCATTATCATCTATAAAACACATGTACTTATTTAACATACACAACTTAATGAGATTAGAAATATTAATATATAAAAATAAAGAACCGTAGTTTAACTTTTTGAATTCCCTATCGAACTATTCTGTGGAAAATTACATTATTATATCAAATAAAAAAATATGAAAGCACAAATGAATTGCCATTGAAATACATTAAAATAAACACACGAAATCATGTTAACAGTTGTTTCCATTTACTCTTTTGATTTTGTTAATTTGTAAAACTAACAATGACAAGTTAAATGGATCTGTAACATATATTTCTCTGGAAGATATTCATGAATGGAAACACTCTTGTATATTTCTCTGGAAGATATTAAAGGACTCGAACAGAGCATACTTTTACAATAGCACTTGAACAAATTCAAGTATTTAATGGAAACACTCTTTTTTTTCCCGTAGACTAATAATTTATTTGGGATTACAAAATCAAATAGTATTCCATCGAAACATCTTTTAGTTATATAATCATATAATCAACAACAATCGTATACAAAAGTGGAAGAAAAATCGTATAATCAACAACATCGAAACATCTTTTAAGTATTGTAAAAATTAAATAACACACTTACCGTTTTCACCATCCATCATCGAATTCATCTTCTTTAGGTTTCTGAAAGCTTAATCACGTATACAAAAGTGGGAGAGGAGGGTTGACAGTTACATACTTATCTATATATTAGAGACTTAGTCTTCTAATAAACCCATAAAAGTAGGAAGAACACCGGTGTTGTTATTTTTAATTATAAATTAATATATTTTTAAAGTTACCTAACTACCCTTTATTGTTATTTTAAAACAACGCCATGTGTCACTACTGTTCTTACCATTCCTACAAAACTACTTATTTTTATTTAAACCCTTTTCTATATATATATATATATAGAAAAGTGAAAATATAACATACTAATTTCCATGAATTATTCATTTATCTTATTATAATTATGCCTTTATAATACTCTCGACCAAATCATTAGCAGAAACATTCAAAATTTTAACTGCTTCCATATCCCATAATGTCAAATCTATGATGCCAGTAGGATCTTTTACTCGTATAAGTATTCTAAACCTTCAAAAAAAATCATAGGTTAAATTCATGATATTGGTTACTGAATAGGCCTGGTCGGGAAGGTCCTCTTGATAAAGTATTAATGATTTACTAAGAAGTTTCCAAAAGACATTAAAATAAAATAAATTTAGACGGTGGAGAAAGAAATCTTTTAAAGACAGTTTAAAACAACTGAACAAAAGTGCATTTCTGGTATTTAGGTGAATATTAACATATATGTATTCATTGAAATCGGTTTAAAAAGGTTGTATAACATATATTATTATATACCTATTGATTAGAGAGCTCTCTTTATCTTTGCATTTATCATTGTTGCATTTTGTATCGATCTTTCTAACTCCCTTTGGACATGTATTGCAAGATAAGTAGTACCACTTTTGAGTTGGCGGTACATACTTAATGGTGCCAAGAATGACGACTGATCTAACCTGTAATAATAGACAAATGATATTGCGATATGTACTACTAGCTTTTTAAATAAAACAAAACCTGTATACTACTAATAACAACAAACCGTTTTAATATGGACTTCTGCAATGTTATTGAATTCAATCTTGATAAGGAAATCATCTTCAACAGAGCAATTAACTGATGAGACAATAGATTTCTGACTTGAATTCGTTAGTCCACTTGTTTGCTCAATTAGTCTAAGTATATCATATACAAAAATTATAGTATTATAATACTAAATATAAAGTTATAACATGTTCCGAAAACATTAAATTTAAACCTAATATGCATTGACAAAATATAAAGCTATAACAAACCTTTGCTTAAATGATATTATGTCTTTAATGTCTTCATCGATGAACAACTTTGAATAAACATATTTGTTTGTAGCCCATGTTTTTTCTACAAAAGTGTTTTACATGGTTTTGTTATAAAATTATTTTAAAAAAAGATTAAAAAAATTTAAAATAAATGAAATTAATAAAACATTTTAAAACTTATTTTCCCAAACCTTGTATATACCAAATTGCAAGATTATTACAACGTTTGTTTTGTCAGGATTACTTGAAATATAATCCTTCATCTAATTAGTATAATCCCAAAAGAACGTGACATTAATTGCATTACTGCTGTATACCAATTAGGTTGTGTTTTGATATTAAAAATATAATAATTAAAAAAGTAACAAAATTATTAAATAAAAAAAACTAACTTCAAATCTTCAAGTGGACAATAACTTTTGGTTTAGGTGCCCTTCCTTTTGCTAGAAAAGTAGTGGGCTTTTCTGAGCCCATGATGTATTCAAGATATCTTTATAAATAGTATAGATTAAAATAATTTTTTGGCTAACAAATAAAGTAAAATATTCACTCAATTACTAACAATTGTTTGAAATTCATTAAACATATTGTTGTTCATATATTCAAAACTTGCAAAAGTAAAGCCATATAGTTCTCCCAAGAAATCATTAACTTCAACAATGTTAGTTTGATGATTACAAGATACTTTGTTATGATTCCCCATAAACTTGTTGGTAGCACGATTTTCAGCAAGAGAAGCCTTAGTAATTAAGATAGTAGAGTTGAGTTCAATCAAACTTTTAAAATTTTGCCAATGTTCGTTAATGATGCCACCCAACATCTTATTTCCCTATAATTTAAACATAAAATATAAAACGTTAATATTCAAATAACAAGTATATGTAAATGATTATGTTGCTAACCAATACACATTAAATTACCTCTTCATCCACTAAAACCATCTCAACGGTGTGAACTTCACCCTGTAATAAATAGCTCAAAGTTTTCCATAACCGAATAATACTGACCTTGACATTGAAAACCTTTGTTGACATATCAAGTTTGTTGAGCATGGAATCATCTTCCAAAGTGTTGTTTTGGGTGAAATAAGAAAACACTTTACGTATCAACAATTGATATTTTAATATAAATAATGAGTTAAAAATTACCTGGTACTACCAAGGAGTTGCTTTTAACTGGTAGATGTTGACATGTTTAAACCAGAATATGTAGAAATGCAAGTGTGCCATCCAGTAGTCTTTGATTTATAGGTGCGTATATCATAAACAGTTCCTAGGGAAGTGTAACTTCAAAAGAGTAAAGATAGGAGTAAGATGATAAGAAATTCGAATTCAAATTGTCATCATCTTCAAAATTAATAAACTAAAATATGTAATGAGTTGAACATATTCAAATATGACTGGAAGTTCATAAGAGTAAAGATAGTGATAAAAAAATTCAAATTTAAATTGTCATCATATCGAAAATTAAAAAAATTAAAATAACTATGTCATCATCTTGAAAATTAACAAATTAAAATAAATAATGAGTTGGAAATAAAAATCAACTTAAACGAATTATTTGTTTGTTGTAACAAAAATTTGTTTTAGTTAGTCATGTAGGCATGATATAATGATTCTATCAAGGTTAAGAGTGAGCAAACATGGGATTAATAAACAAAACTTACCATATGTTCCTTGACATTGGGTATGAACCAATCAGAAACCAACAACAATATATAACACTGAGTTTATATAACTCCATAAATGATTTGAATTATTGACTGAGTAAAAAATTATTAGTCCCACCCGATACGAATCTATAAATCTTGACACATTACCCGACATGGAAATTTGACACCAGTAGAAGATCTATCACTTAGTCACATGCACAACTGGTTCAATATATATAAAAAAATGAGAAAAAAAAACATTGCTCAAAGTACTACTTCTCAACCATATAATTAAAATAAGATTTTTATAGCCGCCAATCCCTTTTCCTTGAATAATCAACATTATCATTTGTCTAAAGCTATTGAAAGAAAGAATGTGAGAACATAAATAATAGACTGTAAAGTTTAGTACCTAGTTATCATTATGTATGTTCTATCCTCCCGAATAATGAGAATGCCTATCTTTGTTCAAAATCAATCCCCACTGCCCACAATATATGGTTGCATTAGCCTTCACTAGAAAGAGAAACCTGGATATGTAAATAAATTAGTACATAGTAAAAATAAAGAACAAAATGAAAGGTTCATTCTTCATGTCCATGTTGTCGGGTCAACAAAACACAAGATATTGATATTATAAAAATTAAAACGGTTCATCATGCCCTTGCAAGCCCATATTCAAGAGGCAATGGGTTACATCAAATAAATATATGTTGTCTTTGTAATTGGCGGAATGGCATGATGCTCCATATTATATATTGACTAACATAAATTAAAATCTCATTGAGGCAATTCATCGAGTGACTTGTGTGCATATAAAGTTGTAAAAATTACTAAGTTTAACATACCCCGATTTAATAAAAATAAAGACATCAAACCCCCTAATATTGAAACAATATAATCATAATTAAGGTTCATAATGTCATCAATTAAAAATACAACCCTAAAATTTACAAAAAAAATTGTAACACACGAATCAATTGGAGGTCGAATATCTAGAATTCAAAACCATAACATCATATTTGAAATAATATATTGCTGTTGACACATAACACCTTATCTAAATCAAAATTTTAGGGTTAATAGAGACAGAACATACTGTATAAATTGATAACTCATGATTGGATGGATGGTGACCAGAATTGTTTATGGTCGTTGTTGCATTAGACGGAACCGCTGCCGATGATATTAACTGATCGGACGGAATTGGTTTTATAGATTTATTGTAGATGGAGCATGAAAACCCGAATTGTGAAAAACCCGTAGTAGTTCAGAGGATATGAAGTATTGGTGATAGGTAATATTTTTTTGATATTTTTAACAATAAACCTTGAATAAGTAATGTGCGGGAAAAAAACTATCTAGGTGATGTAAAGGGTATAACTGTCCCATAGAGTTTTCATTTATTATAGAGTGTAGGTTGTTGCCAAAATTTTAAAATCAACACTTTTTTCATCATAAAAACCAGTTAGGGGCTATTCGGCAATTGCTGAGTCATTAAGGTGTTGTTTGTTTTTTAAAAAATAAAATGTCTGCAGTCTGCGGACCACATCTGCAGACATCTGTAGTAGAAGAGGTGGACCAAACCTCTACAGTCTGCAAGAATAAGACTATTTGTTTTTTAACGTCTGCAGACTGCTAAAATAAAACAGAAGTTTTTAAATAAGCTGAAATTTAAATAAAAAAAGTCATTTAACATAGAAATTTAAATAATAGTCAAACAACACTGAAATAATATTCATAAAACCACAATAACATTTTTTAAAATAATTTGTTCGGTATTTTGCATTAACTGCTCAACAATTTCATCTCGAAACTGCGTCATATATTCCCGATCTGATGCAGTGCTATTTGCTTCAACCTCCTCTTTTTCCGCATCAACGTGCACATGAGTATTTCTGAATGACATTGTTCAAACAACTCATTGCTCAAACCTTCTTTCCTAATACAATTATGTAGCGCGAAATATGCAATTGTAATGTTCCATTGTGTCTCCAACGAAAATGGTGCCATCCTCTTCAATATAGGGAATCGTGCTTTCAAGACACCAAAAGCACGCTCAATAAACGTTCCGAAGTTGTGCATGGTTAAATTTTTCTTTATTGGTAAATGCACGTCTCCGAAGAAAATCTTCAAGCCAATACCTCACATTACGATATGAAGCCATAAATCCTTGTGTGTGTGCATACTCGGCATCACAAATGTTGGGCTATACTTAATGGTTTATGCCGTCTATTTGGGCTTGTTTTGGGCTATATTGTAACACCTAAATCTATTGATTTCAGTGGGCTTAGTGTACAGGCTAGGCTTAGGGTTTGTTGGTGTGTTATATATATGATGTAACTTGGTTATCATAGGGTTGTTCGTTCGTAGACAGTGAGAGACGAGAGAATATATTATCATTATAATTGTAATCACTGTTAAGGGCTTAAGCACCCAACATTGAATATAACGTGTGTTTTGACGCAATCTCGTATGTTTTATTGTGTTTGTTCGTGCTACTACTGAATCAATCCTTTGTTAGATTCCGCCTAACAACGGATTTACGTGATATCACATTAAAAGATCCTTCATCGGGATTTACAATTGGTATCAGAGCCTATAGACCTATTCTAAGCTCGGACTTGGTGATATCATTGATTCCATATTTTGTTTTTGGTAGATCATCTTTAAAGATTTATGGAAATCAATAACAGGGTTTTCATCGTGTTCAATGGGGTTGGTTGAGATAACTTTGGGAAAGATTTGACGTGATCTTTGGTTTAAATTCAAATCCCTTCATTCTCGGGATTTGATTCAATCACCAAGTTTACCAAGTCAAGCTTTTAAGTGTTCTCGGATAACTTCTGATCGTTCTCGGCCAGTTATTAAGGTTCTCTGCAAAAGATTGGTTGATCTCGGCCACATTTGAGTGTTCTCGTTATCTCCTGATCGTTCTCGGCCACTTTTTTTGTGTTCTCGGACATTTTTGGTCGTTCTCGGGCAACATAACTAGGGTTCTCGCATAAATTGTTTGATTTCGGCCAAGTATCATCATTCTCGGGCACTTTGGTGTGTTCTCGGCTACTGTTCAAGTGTTCTCGACTAATCTTCAAGGTTCTCGGGTTTTGGTTGTAATTGGGCCGGGTATTTTCTAGGCCTTAGTTATTGGGTTCTCTGTTGGATTGTTAGATTTTGGGTTTTCGGGTTTTTGTTGGGTTCTCTGCTATTGGGCCTGGTCTCTTTGGGCCTTAGTTACTGGACTTTTATCTTGAACTAAACTTTGGACTGTTCATTTGGACTATTGATTAGGATGGACCAGTTAACTAACACATCATCAAATTTTGCTTTGTATCAAGAGTTGGACTCCATCATGGGAACTTCTACTCGTGTACCCGTCTATTGTATCATGAGGGGTTAGCTGAGTGGAAGTTCAGGTTCTAGAAATATTTGAAAATGAAAGATTCGAAAATTTGGAGAAGCATTGTCCGGGGTCCTCAAACTATCACTTATCAAAGAGAGAATACTAATGATATAGTTCTTAAGTCCGTTGAACTGTACTGCAACGCGGATTTTGAAAAGATTGAAGAAGAAGAGAAGGCTCTTGCTACTTTAACAATGGCACTTTCATCTAAAATTGCCCAAGGATTCAGAGAGCTACAATCTGTTAAAGTGTTGTGGGAAGCCCTTATTGAATTGTATGAGGGAAACGAGGATATGAGAAGGAGTCGACAAGACCTGCTGCGACAAAAGTTCAATATGTTCAATCATGTTTTGGGAGAGCCTTTGGAAACACAAATTCAAAGATTCGTTGCGTTGGTGACTGAAATGAGGTCTGCAAACATCAATCTGAATTCTATTGAAACAAACAACAAACTATTTAACTCTCTGCCACAAAGCTGGGATATAAATGGTGTAGTGATCAAGAAGACTAAAGATTTAGCCAAATTAACTTTGTCAGAGGGATGGCTATCATTAAGTCCTGTGACATGGATGATAAGCAACGTGCTATAAATCATGCTAACTCCTACAATGCAGCTGGCTACAGTGTTGCCTCTAATAATGCTCTTATATCACAAGATAGTTTTTCTATGTTCAAATCCTTTCAAGGTTAGTATGCTTAGCCACAACAATATCATAACAACTTCTCTATGTTTAGGTCCTCTCAAGGTCAATTCACTCAGCCACCACCACAGCCTGCTCCTGTGTTCTTTCAACAACCTGCTCCGGCAACTAAGGCTAAATCCGCTATTGGGTCTTCCAGCCAGTCTCCCACTCAAGTTCCTTATATTTCAAAGGAGACTCAAGAAAACATTTCCTTGATGGTAGGTTTCATGAACTGCTACAATGCTTTTCTTGCTGGAGATCTAGCTCAACTAGTTGTAGTTACTAAATTGGATCAAATCCATCCTGATGATGTGAAAGAAATGGATATCTCTTGGCAAATAGCTATGGCAGTGTTCAAGGCAAAGAAGTTCACCAAGAGAACATGCAGGAAACTACTGGAATCTACCAGCTAACAAGAAATTGAGATTCAATAAAGAAACTCTAAGGTGTTATAACTGTCAAGAGCTGGGTCACGTTGCTCGTGAATGCACGGATCCTTCCAAGGAGGTGAACAGGGAAAGGGCACTGGTTCCGGTTAACGGGGTTAGAGAGGAGAATGCAGCTAACGCAAGAGAGAATAAGCAGGGATTGGTGGCTCAGCAGTTTGATTGGAATGACCAGATGGCAGCACTCAGCATCAACAATCAGACTGCTAACTTTGCTTAGATTGATGTTGCTGAAGAAGAGAACGATGCTGAGGAGCAAGTAAAGGATCTTCAGTTTGCTTTCATGGCCTTTACTTCTTCCAACTCTTCTAAGGTAAGTTCTGAATTATGTTCTCAATCTTGCATTAATAAGCTAGATTTATATAGAGCTTACAATAGTAATCTAATTAGATAAATGGAGGGTATAAAACATGAAAACTTCACCCTTAAGAAACTTGAAAAAGCTTTAAAAGATAAACTACAGGCACAACAAAAGGATTTCTGAAAGCTTCAAACAGATTTTAGCGTAAAATGTTGTCACCACTTAGAGGTTAAACAAAAATTTTCCGAGCTAACCACCGAGTTAGAAGCTTCTAAGTTGGAGATTGCTAAGTTAACTAATAAATTTGAAAATGCTGAATTCAATCTTAAAAAATTCAACGTCTCTAGTGCTGTTGTTGAGTCCATGATTGAAAAACAATTAAAATGGAAAGAGAACAAGTGTGAGGGTATTGGGTACAGTGTGGTTCCTCCTCCATATAAGGACAATTACACTGGGCCTCCTTTTACTAAAGAAGAGGAAGCAATGGAACCGTTCATGCGGTATGGTAAGCCGACTGCAAATGGCAAAAGTGCTCATGGTTCAGTTAAAGCTACTGATTCAACCTTGAGAGTGAATGATACTAATGTGTTTGCTTTACGTGCAGATGAAGTAATTATTGAGGATTGGACTAATGAGGAGGATGATTTACCTATTTTGAATAATAAAGACATTAATTCTAACGTTTCTTTAAATTTACCTGTTTTGAATTCTGTTGCTACAAATGTTTGTGTGGGCTCTGTTTTTAAGAGCAAAGAAAATTGTGTGGTTGATTCTACTAAAATTTTAAAACTGGTGGTGTGGTTTCAAATAAATTTGATAAAAGTAAAAGTTTGCATAAACGTTTATCACCTAGGTTTGTTAAAGAAGGAAGTTCATGTTTTCATAATTGTGATAAATCAAGTGTTAAGTCCAATGTAGGACAAACTGGCTCACACAACAGGTCAAGACTAGGAGTAGACCATAATTATTTCTATGTTAAAAGGCAAACTTGTTTTAACTGTGGCATTCCTGGTCACATTGCTAGAAATTGCCCACACCGTCCTTATGTCCCATACTATGGACATAATCATAGGAATATGCCTCTAGATACCTTTCATAAATTTAATTCTAATAAATCAAGGAATTACAAGGGAAATCCCTCTGACGGTGATTGGAAAAGAAACAAGGCTGACAGGTTAAACTCCCATCAGATTAAGTCTGCCTTGTATCAAAAGTGTGACAGAAACTCGATTCGGTCCCGAGACCAAACTCGGCATGTAGATCGAAATCGATCTGGAAACCAAAGTCCAACATGACTTCCTTCTGCAAATAGGAGACAAAGTCAACCGTTTATGTTAGTCACAATGTTTTAAAACCCGACTATAAATGGTTTCCCAAATCTCCGGTGTCCAAGTTATCAGATCTTCCTGCTCGATCTCAGATAATCAGGAAGACATGTCTTGGCAATTCGTAACACGTATAGATGAATCAGGCTTGCCCAACACTACAATGGACTGGGTACCAAAAACTAACTAATCTCACACGTCGTGCAGGAACAACTATGGAGTATTATCATCAGACCTTGGTATGTTGATAGTGGCTGTTCCAGGCACATAATATGAGGCATATCTCAATTGCACAACATTCAAATATTCAATGGAGGGTATGTTTCCTTTGCGGGAGGAGAAAAAGGAAAGATCACACAGAAGGGTACTGTAAGTAATGGTGTTCTTAAATATGAGAATGTTAATTATGTTCTGGAATTGAAACACAGTCTGCTCAATGTCTCACAGATCTTTGATAAAGGCTTTTCAACTCGTTTCACAAACAAGGAGAGTCTAATTTTAAAACCTGGTATCATCATACCATAAGATTGGGTTCTTGTTTAATCAAAAAGAAAATATAATGCTTACGTGATCGACATGAATAAAAATGTTCCGGATGAAATTACCTGTTTATTTTCAAAAGTATCGGAACATAATGCAATGCATTGGCATTGTCGTCTTGGTCATGAAAATGTTAAAACTCTAAACCATCTTGCTAAAAACGACATTGTCTGTGGTTTGCCTGTCAAAGATTTTGTAACAACTGAGAAATGTATTGCTTGCCCTTTAGGCAAACATCATCATAAATCTCACAAGCCAAAACTGGTCAATACTATTTCCTCGGTTTTTCAATTGCTTCATATGGACTTGTTTGATCCAGTTCACGTATTGAGTCTTTCTCGCAGCTCTTATTGTTTGGTTAATACTGATGACTACTCACGTTTTACTTGGGTGTTTTTCTTGTCAAATAAGAGTGAAACTGCAGAATTGAGAAAGCGCTTTGTTGTGCTTATGGAGAATCAACTCAATATGAAGCTAAAAGGAATTCGATGTGACAACAACACGGATTTCAAGAACTCAACATTGAATTATTTTTATGCCAAAAAGGGAGTACTTAGACAATACAGCTCAGCTTGTAAACCGCAGCAAAATGGTGTAGCTGATAGAAGGAACATAACCCTAATTGTGGCTGCAAGAACTATGTTGTGTGACTCAAAGTTACCTCTGTTTTTCTGGGTTGAAGCGGTCAACACAGCATGCTATGTTCAAAATCGGGTGTTGATCAACAAATCACAGATGAAGACTCCTTATGGAATCGTTTATGGTCACCAACCTACTATAGCACATTTTCGAGCTTTTGGATGTTCGTGCATTCTACTAAATCTCGAATCAACTCCAAAGTTTGGTGATATAGCTGATGATTGCTACTTTGTTGGATATGCTGGTCGCACTGCCTATAGAGTTTATAACAAGGCAACAAAGCAGATCGTGGAATCTTAAGATGTGTGCCGACTAGAGGAGAATGAAACCGATGCTCGTGTTGATCCTGGCTGGTTGTTTGATTATAAATAACTGTTTAAGCCATTTAATGTATTTCCAGTTGTCAATGTTGGAATCTCAGGTGCAGGGATTTCTAATGATGTTGATGAAGAAGGAGACATCTCTGCTGATTTTCAAAAGTTTCCAGTGCTGGGTATAGATCCGTCGGAATCATCTGATATTGCTCAGCCGTTGTTCTTCAATCAACAAAAAAACGTTACAGAGATTATCTCTTCACAAAAGTCACCTCAAGAATGTGAATTACCCATAGTTGAGACTCCTATGGCCGATGTTATATCAGTTGAGGGGGAGAGTGCCATTCTTCAAATCTTTGGTAGCACTCTATTTTCAGATGTTATACCAAATGAATACATTGCTAGTACCTCATACTCGCATAGTACCACGGCATATGGATGGAGGAACCCTCTCTCTAAAATCCTTGAAGATTCAACAAATCTACTAGCTACCAGTTCCATTCCCGATCACTCCATTCCAACAAGAATTCAACGGGATCATCCAATTGAAAATGTCATTGGTCCCCTTGAATCAGGCGTCTCAACCAGAAGTCAAACAGGACACATCAACTGTTGTTTATATTCCAGCTTCATTTCTCACATTACACCTAAGTCCGTTGAAATGGCTTTGCATGAACTAAGTTGGGTGGAAGCCATGCATGAAGAATTAAATCAGTTTGAGACACTCAAGGTTTGGAGATTGGTTTAGTTGCCCGTCGGGAAGAAGACCTTAAATACGCGATGGGTTTTTTGTAACAAGCAAGATGACACTAGGGTTATAGTGCGAAATATAGCGCGGCTTGTGGTTTGTGGTTTTCATCAGGTTGAAGGTTTAGACTACACTGAAGTGTATGCTCCGGTGGTTCGTCTTGAGGCCATTAGGATTTTCTTGGCATATTCTTCCTAAATGGGGTTCACGGTTTATCAAATGGATGTCAAGACTGTGTTTCTGTATTAGGAAGTAAAGGAGGAGATATATGTGGATCAGCCACCAGGTTTTATCATTTCGAAGCATCCTAGTCACGTCTATAAGTTAGAAAAAGCTCACTATGGTCTTCATCATGCTCCTCGGGCATGGTATGCCACTCTAATGGCTCATCTACTAGGACATGGGTACAAGCGAAGGACCATCGATCAGACTTTGTTCCTTAAAACTATTGGGATATATCTGATCTTGGCTCAGATTTATGTGAACAATATCATTTTCGGTTCCACCAGTACTGCTCTATGTTCTGAATTTGAAGAAGTAATGAAGAAGAGATTCGAGATGAGTTCGTTTGGGGAGATGGCGACATTTTTGGGGTTACGGGTTTGTAAGGGTTCGACAGGAATTTTGCTACATAAATGGAATTATTTTGAGGACATGCTGGTGATGTAACACCCGTAAAATTTTTTTCTTGCTCGGACAATTGTAAAGTATGTACATTCCGGGAAATCAAATTCTTTCTTTTCGTATCCAAGTAGAGGGGCCTTGTGGTAATTCTTGGAAGTTAAATTAATAAACTTTGGGAACAAGATATTACATCTTGCAAGTGGAGGTGCTAGTTGTGAAATTGCATAAAATATAAAACAACTAGGCCACTTGTTTTTCCTTTCCCCATTTCTTCTGATCGGATCAAAGAACCCCCCCCCCTTGCGTTTTTTCATTGTTCAAGCCCATCCACAGATTAAATAATCTATTTCCAGGTTAGTACTATGTTATAGAATGCCTTTTTCATCGATAATCCATTCCTATTGCTCCATAATCGATCATATTCTTCGTTTAGGCTTAAACCGGAGGCTGTCCAGTTGACCCACAATCGGTGGCTGTTTGTTGCGGGTTTTTGTTATAATAGCTACCTAGGTATGTCATTTACATCATATTAAAGCATCATGACCATTGGAGATGTTTAGGTTGGTCAATTAATAACAGTTTGAAAAATAAAGTTTTCGGGTGTTGAAATCGTTAATTTTGCCATTCGCGTGTTATTTGAAGGAATTGTCAACCTAATCAGTTGGTATACTTTTATGATGATATGAGGTCTGTAGGAAAATTATTTTTGTTAATATAAGGTCTGATTTGGTTGGTAATCCTTTAATCGGTTCGTAAGAGAACGAAAACTTGGTTAATTGTTAAGTAATGTGTGATGTAATGAATCTGCCAACCCAACCAGCTCGGGTGGTTAAATATTGATAGGTTGGCTGTAAGAACAGTAATTTTTATCATTTTGGGGCTGGTTCGGTTGGTGGTTTGGTAAACCGTTCATTAGCGGGCGAATTCGACACAATTAACGTGAGGCGGGCAAAGTTTGTGACCCATTGGTTTGATTTTAATTGAAGGGGAGTTTTGGATAATTTAATGATTTTGGGGCTGTTTTAAATGAATATTAGTATTAGATGAGGCTTCGGTCCAATTCAATTATGTTAGGACGTCCCTTAGAGCGATCGAATCGATGCGGTCTAGAAAGTGAAATTGTGTGCTATAACTTGGCAGGCTTGTGAACTTGTGAGTGATTAGCTAGAGGTTCCCAGCTTGTAGATAATTGTGTGACCTATATCAGGTGAGTTTTATGATGCCCCTTTCTAATTGTTTTACGTTTTGGGCTAGCATACACGCTTTATGACGATTTTACCCCTTTCGAACCGCTTGGATGATATTGCATAGATTATATTATATTTGCTATCTATGCTTGGAAGTTTACATAAATTATACTTGATTTATTTGGATATGTGTGTGTGGCCACCACGTAAATGTTTCTGTTAAGCCATGACTAGGTCGAATGGATGTTTTAAAATTACTTAATTTCCCTGTTGGGGGTTAAGGTGGATGTGTCCCGGGGTAGTTTGACTGTCCTTGGGTTGAAAGGATATTTACAAATACCCTAAAAATTTGTAAGTCCTTGGGGTGGATGTTTACTCGGGTTCTTGACTTTGTGTTTTGGACTTGAGAGGATGTGACCCGTGTTACGTGCTTAACGGAAGAAAATTATTTATTTAATAATTTATTTTTATGGAAGTCGTATGTTAAATATTTAGTTGGTCTTTAATAGATTTTATTTATAAAAACATGAACTCACTCAGCTCAAGCTGACTTTGCTTGTATGTTAGATTGATTTCAGGTTGGGTGTGGATGGGTATTCTGCTTGGATGTGCTCAACGCTACCCGAGGTCCCCAGGAAGTTCTAGTCGATGCTCCTTATCATTTTAATAGTTAAGACAATTATAATTTACATATTTCGTCTTAAGAATAGTATTAGGATGTTTTGTTAATTTTCCGCTGCAAGGATACTCTATGTTGAATTTTTAATTATATGAAACCGGTTTATCTTTTATATTTGAATTTGTTTGGAATGATTACCAACCGTGGGACTCCCGGGTTTTGGGATCTTACATGCGAAATTCGAGTTCCAAGAGTGTAAGAGTGCGACGAATCCTATGGTGGAAAGACCACTTCTTTCATCTGATCCTGAAGGGAAATCCGTAGATTAAACATATTATCGATCAATGATCGGATCCCTGATGTATCTCATCGCCAGTCGTCCCGACATCATATTTGCAGTCTGTCAATACGCATGCTTCCAGGCTAATCCTAAACTTTCTCATTTAATTGCTGTTAAACGTATTTTTAGATATCTGAAAGCGCGACCGAAGCTAGGTCTTTGGTATCCCAAAAACTCAGAATTTGACTTATATTCCTTTGCTGACAACAATTATGGAGGTGATGATATTGACAGGAAATCTACGTTTGCTGGATGTCAATTCTTGGGTGATCGACCCATTTCATGGCAATGCAAGAAACAACAAAAGGTGTCCACATCCAATGCTGAGGCTGAGTACGTTGCAGCTTCCGCCTGCTGTTCATAGGTAATCTGGATGCAACATCAATTGCTGGATTATAGTTTGGAATTTCTTGACACTCCAATCTTTTGTGACAATGATGCTGCTATTGCCATTGTTAAAAATCATGTTCAACATACTGAAACAAAGCACATTGACATAAAAATTCATTTCAATCGTGAATGTTACGACCGGAAATTGATTCATCTTGAACAAATTCACACTAAGTCCACCACATTATTATTAGTGCTTGTAGGATTTCTTAAAATGTTATGTTTCGACGATTGAGTGTTTTTGGGGTTAAATTTTTACATAAAAGTTTATTCTTTTGTTAAAACTTTTGCACAAATTTAGGGGGAGAAAATAAAAAAATTACAAAAAGAGTGTGAGTGTGTTTTATAAAAATAAAAATAAAATTAAAAAAAATATATTGTTTTTGGTTTTGGTTCTTTTTCTACATGGGAAGTGATATGAATATTCAGTTTAAGCTTTATAGAAGCTCAAAATATTTTTAAATGAAAATTTGATCCAACCTTTGGAAAATGATAGATAAATGGATTTTGTGTGCCTAACGTTTGAAGTTACTAGGCTAAAAGGGCTTTTGAACAATCATTGATTTCTATGGTAGCTTTCCATGATGCGTAAAAGTTTGACGTGATGTAAACTAAAGCTGCTAAACTTACCGTGGAGAGTCATTTTGAAGGTTTATGCATTTCTCTAGATACATCTCTCTGAATGATAGATAGAAAAGCAATTACCAGTCATGCACGAGCCCGTTAGTGTCTTGATGACCAAACTTTTTTTTTGTCTCTTATTTGCTATTTAATATATATATATATATATATATATATATATATATATATATATATATATATATATATATATATATATTATAATATTGATGTCATAAAAATATGTTTTAAAGCTTAAAGGGTCAAACTAGAGCTACAAGGGTGAGACATTCAAATAAGTCCTAAACACCTTGAATGTAAGGCTTGTAAGTCTGGATGGCATGTAAGTCCAACGTTCAACCTTAAAGCTTAAAAATATCTGTTTGTATAGTAAAAATATTTTGATCAAGCACTAGGGGGTTGGAGTCAAATTGAGGTGATCTAAGAAAAGCCAATACGCTTTGAGAAGAGATAAATAGGCATCATAGGTCCATAAGTGATGTCCATCTAAGCTTTATGCATAATTGAACCTAATGCTTATTACTGATGCAATGAAAATCATGCTAAGTATCTAAATACCTGCTATCAACTTGTTCTCTATGCCATAATAATGCTGAAAATGAATCACTGTGAAAGCATCTTAATCAATATGATTTCATGTTCTGTCACACCCTCAAAATCCACTAACGGAGTTTTACCGTCAGAGGGTGTGAACTAACAGGATCGGAATCATTAGTTATAATCAAACCATAAAACAAAGTTTCAAAACCATGGAAAACGTTTACAAGTAATCAAATGCGGAAGCGTAAGACCATAGAAAACAATGTTACGTCACGCAGGACGACTTAAAAACCCTATGATACAGTTTAAAAATAAGTTTGCATAATTAAAATGTTTCAAGCAATGCATGTTCCTAAACCGCGCGCCCGCCTCGGCTACCTGAGAATAACATACTAAAAGTGTCAACACAAGGTTGGTGAGTTCACAAGTTTATATAAAAATAAAGCGTTTAGCGTTTGCGTTACAGCGTTTTGCGTTACAGCGTTTTGCGTTACAGCGTTTTGCGTTACCAGATAGTGTTATGTCAATTATATATCTATAGATAGCTAGCCTATAAAACAAGTATTACTAAGTGTTCGACACCGAAGCTGACTGTTTATCATTTGCCTTGCCACCAGGTCATCCAGACCATGGTATGTGTTTAGCCAAGATTACACCCACTCGACCACCAGTCGAGTTTAGCGTTGGGTGGGGTTTGTCAAACCCAGTAGTACTACTCAACAATGACTCGCTATTATCCAATATTAAACGGTTCGATGTGAATGAAGGACTTTAGTTATTGCGTTTGCCACTTAGTCTTTACAAGTGATATATAATCTATATTAACAAAATCTTAAATGCGTTTCGGAGTATGTTATCTCCCCCAAGTGAAAAGCGTTTAAAAAGTTTAAAAGGGGAAAGTGAAACTCACTGTTTGCGAAGAAGAATTCCCAAATTAAATCACCAAGATGCGCCGTCACAGAAAA
>NW_027501413.1:0-20865 GCF_021521415.1 Bidens hawaiensis | reverse complement strand
ATGATACAAGACGGATGATTTTTTTATTCAGTCGTTCGATTTAAGACGATTTTTCAATCGTTATTTTTCTAACTTATGTGTTTGACCGGGTTTATTGGTGTAAACCTATGTTCTTTGTTAACATTAAATTCTCGAACGAGCATGTTAGACCGGATGTATTTTATAAGCAATAAATTTTGTAAATGCTTCATTTCTTAACATGCGTGTTAGAAATTCTTACAATTTATAAATACTATGGTTTAAAGCGTTTGTCCAAACGTCTCGTTTCTTAAACCGAGTGTGAGAAGTAGTTTATTTTATATAAACTAATAAGCCTTATAATGATTTTTGTAATCATTTATTTCTTAATGAGTGTGTTAGATTTGATTTATTTTATATAAACCAATAAGTATTGTAATGGTCTATGTAATCGTTTATTTCTAACAAGTGTGTTATAAAATAATGCACGGAGAGATCCATTGGGTGCGTTTTAGTGAAATATAAACATAGACTTTCATGTTTGTGTTATAGTGAAATGGTACATGTGAGACTTTCATGTGTGTCTATTAAAATTCATCTTATTAAGTCATCAATAATCATAGCCTGAATTAAGTGTTAATAAAAATTTTAACTAAGTGTTAATGAAAGCTTTAACTATGTGTTAATTAAGTGACTCTTGGGCTAATAAGGTTTTATGAACTAAATTTTCACACCATAATATATAAAAACAAACAGTTTAAGTTTTTAATTTTTTTAATAAGTGTGCTAAAAAGAGTTATTTTATAACTTTAAACAATGCTTGTCTAAACATTGTAATAGTCAAACGTGCGTGTTATATGATTTTATTCATGAAACCGATGGTTTTAAATGGTTACAAAAAGAAACAAATTATTTTATTGAATCAATGATAAAATAAAACTTTGTGTTTTTATGAACATAAGTTTTGTTAAAATTTATAAAGTGCATGTAGTTAATAACTTGTTATTGTTTGGATAAATTTTGATTGTTTAAGTACATAGTTTCAAAGATGAAACGAGAATCTTATCCTTATGAGCGTATAGGGAACTATTGAGGGAGTACCTTAATTCATGGCATAAAAGGATTTCATTGCGATGATTTCTATTGGACAATGAAGGTATTGAAGATAATAACACTTTAAAATTTGTTATCTAGATGTCGTCTTTTTATTCGTTTGAATTACTTCTAAAAAGTGTTTTACACTTTATTTTGTAAGTTCGGTTGTAGTGTTATTTTGTGTTCAATATCTTCGGATAACACGTGCAATTATATAACGAAATAAATCAATATTTTAAAATAAAATGGATAATTTTAAACAGATAGTGCAAGAAGAATTTGCACAAGAAATAACTTGTGAGTTATTGCATTGACTAAAGTCTAAGATGAGACATCAAATATATTACCACATTATGAGAGGGTCATGGAAAAACGTGATGAGTGTATTAAGATGAAGTACACAAGAATATTATATTTAACTTCTTGGAAATTCACTGAGTGTGAATTATAACATATAAACTAATATATGTTAATGAGAAATTAAACTTCTTGGAAGTTTAGTATGTATGAATTATAATATATGAATTAATATATGTTGATGAGATGTTTAAATACTTGAAAGCTCATGAAATATTATATCTTTGGAAATCACCGAGTGTGAATCATAAATACGTTGATCATATATATACAGAAATATATGTTACTATTGTAAATGAATTTAAACAAATCTTAAGAGATTCTTTATAATATACTTACAATATTGATGGATATGTAGATTTGTCTATCACCATCCATGTTATTTAACTATGTGAGAGTGTTGTCTTTAATATTGAGAGAGTATCTCAATAAATGGTTTTAAGAAGCAAATGTGAATTCCAAGAGTTTAAGTGTCACTCCAAGCCTCCAATTGACTTTATCACGAGTAGCATTCATCTTGTTGGTGATGAATGTATTCACCAGAGTTATTAGGATTAAAACTTGTGTTTAATGTTCATATGAGTCAATGGTGAAGTCTTGAAGATCAAAGGCAACATATTTATTTTCCTTAAATGAATGATAAAGTTATTTATGTGTTATATACTAACTTGAGAGACTTTCCAAAAAAAAACATTTTGGGATTGTGAACAAGTATCATAACTTTATCTAAGCTAAGGAGTGAATGTTTCAAAGTGATATTATAATTATTTTATGGATGTGAAGAATCAGAATGATGCATCTTCTTTTCACATGCTAAAGTATTGTAGTCTAAAGCATGCTAGACTAGTACTTGTTAATTGTGGTGCTTTGCGAAGACAAATTAACGTGAAACATTCAAAGGATACACGAAACATGAATGAATTTCTGTAGAGACAAATTCGAAGTGGGTTTTCTTTCAATATAAGGAAAAAATATCTTATGGGGATCTTAAGAAGACCTCAACTTTCTAGGTTTGTCTTAGAGGGTGATTTAAACTCCTTCTAGGTTGGTGATGTTTGATAACAAACTTATGAAAAATGTTACTTTATTAGTAAGCATTGATGAACTCATTGATACAAAGACGTGGTCTTGTTCAAATCATGAGTTTCAAGTTGTCTTCATAAGTAATTTAAACAAACTATATCAAAATGCAAGAAATGTGGGCGAAGCCAGTTAAGAAACTACTTTTTAGAAGTATGTAGAAATGGTATTTGATATGATTTATCAAACTTGTGTAGAAATGACGAACCTTTCTTTACCCCATTCAAAAGTTGGATAATGTTATCCAACAACACTTAAATGTGGAGGTGTTTTGCATTTGAACTTGGAAGGTTTAGCAACGAGGATTATTTTAATCCAATCTAAGATTGCAAACACACGACTAAGTGGAGGACAAAAAAGGTCGTAGTGCATAATGGATATATGTTTGCCTTAATGATAAGTGTATCTTACAAAGACATATATTATAACTAGATTCATGTGGCAACTGAGGTTATTGTCTTAGAAAGTTGACACTAGTAAAAATTAACTTATAAGTTAAGAACATATCATGACAATTGATCTCAACTACGCAAGTTATCTGTAGTGACTTGACAAAGTCAAAGATAATATTATGGATCCAACAACCTGAGGGTTTAGTAGAGATCAAGTTGTGGAATGAGACTAAAGCCCATGAAGAATGGTATATAAAGGAAACCTAACTTAGTTGATTGGAGATCCTAAGATCTAATTTCAATAGGACAACCTAATTATATATCTAAGGGTGGTCACTGTGGGGGCGTAACTTACGTATAAGTTGACACATAAGCTGATATATATATCATCCTAAATTATAAAGGGAGTCTAATTACTCCCTATTCCATTCCTATAACAACAATGACATGTTGGGAAGCTAAGCATAATATATGGTTATTGATTTGTGCAAATCATTATAACCTTAATGCTTTTAATGATTCATGGATAATCACCTACGTGAAAGAGAAGCGGGGTCGCCTCAAATGAAATTGTGGGGTGCTCAATTCCTTGAGCTTTCACGGAACCATGCTAGTGTTCCAGGACCATAATGGACACGACAATGAGGGGATGTACCCGACTAGGGAGAGTATCGTGTGAAGTGTATTTTCGTCTACACAAATGGGGTTTGTTCAAGGACATCATGTCTATAAACCGCTAAGAGACTAAGTATGCTTCACAAAGGAAGGTTCAAAGCTAACACCTACCTATCTTGCAATACTTAACTGTCGAGGTTCTATTGGATATTTTGTATGTTTTGATCAATCTCCATTCATGTGGGGGATTGTTGGAAATTAGAATATGGTGAATGGAGATTAATTAGAATAATTAATATTAAACTTTTCATTTGGTCATAAAAATCTTGAGTAGAGCCTTTTAATGACAATTGATTAGTTTTTATTATATCACTAAATTTCTAATTAAGTGAGACTTTACTCACTCTTAACTATTGTATATATAATAGACTGTGTGCCTTATTTGAAAGAGGCTAGAAAAAATACAAGCTAAAAACTTCAAGGAAAAATGCATGCATGCATGAAGAGTTATTAGTGAAGAAGAAAGCTTTGAAGAATCATATGTTGAAACCTATAAAGATGAGTTTCTCTACTTGATTCCTCTACACTTTATTCTTATTTTCTACAAGTTCTAACACTATTTACCCGATATAACCTCGGGCGCGTGGACATCTCCGGCAGTACCAACTGCTTCGGCTGTTGTACCCTGGGAGACAGACGCGTTATCTTATGTAGAGGCGCAAAATCTGTTTTAAGGGAAGCGTGTTGAAAACGTGCCTCGCCCTCAACCGTTAACTTTTGTTTTGTTCATTCTTGCAGCCAAAGAGGCTATTAGAAGCTGCTGTTGTGATAAAAATTGAAAAATTATTTTTAAATTATTGTCAAGAAGATTAAGATGTAGCTAAATAACAAGTTGAAACCTTTATCATATGAAGTTTTGAGTTGAATAATTTAACATATTTGTTATGTTTTTCGTTGTTTATTTTTATTTTGTATTACGGTATTTGTACCACTTAATTTTTCATGTTAATAACGAGAGTATCATTATTATTTGTATTAATCTTTACTATATATAATACATCAAATAAGGGCAAATTAAGACACCTACTTTTTAAGTAATTTACAACTTGAAAATCATAAGGTACATCTTCAATAGCATGTAAGATAGGGACAAACTTGTACATTAGAAAATATGCATAATAATAGTTACAAAATTGCCCCTCAACTTTACTCAACTTTTGTAAATTTATAAAATTGTTACAACTTTGAACCTTCATCTTTACCCATGCATTCATTTTGATTTTAATTGTATCCAACTTCCCACCAACGATTTTTCAACTACCATAACTTTTTCTTACGTCAATCTATATATTTTTTAAAATTGTATCATAAAAATGAGCATTTTATTGTCTTTAGTTTGGGTATGGTATTGCATTAGGTTTTTTCAATTAAAAAAATTAACATACTACGTATGTGTGTTCACAATTCAGTTTAAGCGGTTTCTAAGTTAAACCGTGAGTCAAACCATTGGTTTGAATTTTTGTTATTTAAAACCAAAACTGAACCGTCGAAAATTCAAACTGAATCGTTACTAATGGTTTAGTTTCACGCATTGAGTTTCAATAATAACTTTACAATCTCGTCCGTTTTTATATGGCATGTTTTTGGTATAAACCATAAACCGAACTGTTTGCTATGATTGAATATTCAGTAACCAGCTAATCAAAAATGGTGATTGTTTAAATGTTTTTTCAAATGAACCCTAAACATCCATAATTGTTACATGATTACTAAGATTTTTGTTTCCCGCCACATTACGCGGGAACCCGTCTAGTTTTAATATAAAAAGTGACCCATATTTCTACAGTTATATGTGAGCAAATCTTAATACGTGGTCAAAGATTCGAGTATCTGATGACTATATATACTTTTATAATCTTATACTGCTATAGATGTATAAAACATGAGAAATGTGTGTTGAGTAAATAACAAATAGTCTCACATGGGTTTCACCCAATATCCGTTTTTATGGCGGCTAGTAGCCGTCAGCAATGAAGACGATGATGGTGAAACATAGACAAGTAGCAAGTGACAACGGCGATGATAATAGAGTCAGCACGTAGATGAATAAAGAGGTTTCCATATAGAATCGCATGCCTCTTTGTTTTAGATAAAGTATATATTTGAGTTACATATAAAAAAATTTCTCATTAATAATTTAATATTTACTTATAATATATAAAATAAAAAACATTTTAGGAAAACAAAGCTGGTCTAGCCTTGTCGATTCTCCAAATACCTCCGAATCCCAAACTTTGGGATATATGATTTATTCATTTCTTCGAGACGTATAAAAATTCTTCATTAACTCAACAACTTCATTCAACAATTATAGAAGATTTACCTATATAACGCTAATCAATAATCATATGACAATTGATTGGAAACATATATAGTTGGAAAAAACACAAACACGAACAATAATACAATTAATCATAAAGATCACGAAGGAATCAAATACGAGAAGAACGAACCTGGATCGGAAGCGAATGTACGTCCGGTGTACGTGTATGATTATTATTGTTATTATAGAGATGTTGATCTTTTTGGAATAAAGGGAATGTCAGGTGAATATTTATGGTGTGAGAGGGAACAGGTTAGGGGATGGTGAAAATGGTGTTTGTGGAATTAGGTATTTGCCTCCACCACCACATGACAAAAAACAAACGTGGATTTGATTAGGCTGCATAGATACGTATTCTTGAATCATTGATTTCCCTCTCCTTTTCTTTTCCCGGTATTTAGGAAATATAATGATTTGGGTATTGTAACCGTCGATAATACATTCGAATTATTGCCAAAGAAAATGACACATGCTGATAATTGTAACCTTTTTTTTTTCTTCTTCTATGCATACGTTGAGACATGATGTTATTATATAAGTGTACTAGGTTATTGACCCGTGGGCGCTACGGGTGGAAAAATATAAATAATGTAACATCCACACTTTTCTAGCATCAAAAGAAATATAAATAATGTAAAAACATAACATTCAACTAAAATAACATCCATTTTACAATTACAAATTAGTAAATAGTTCCTTATAAACCACATTTGTAGTTTTATTTGTAACTTATCTTCCTTGTCTAATATAAGCATTTTAACACCGTCTCTACTCTTCACTCGTGATAAAGCCACATATAGTTGACCATGTGTAAAAACCGGTTCTCGCAGGTATATGCCAACTCTTGCTAGTGTTTGGCCTTGACTTTTATTAATGGTCATTGCAAAACAAACCGCAACAGGAAACTATCTTCGATTCAATTTGGATGGCAGGTTCTTATCTGAAGGAGTTAGACCACTACGAGTTATATAAGTGCGAAACCCAATGCTAGTACCTGAAATTACCTTTACTTCGATAATACACCTCCCCAAGTTAATTACTTGTAATCTGGTTTCGTTGCATAAACCGTTCTTCTAATCTATATTCCTTAGTAATATTATTGGCACACCAACTTTTAGAACCAATATATGATTAGGCATACCAGACATATTTAAACCATTTAGAAAATTCGGTTAGTGTAATGCTGGATCGAAACCAGGACCAGCACCATCAGACTTTTCTATACTATCAGAACTGAGATGTTCAACTTCTTCTTCAGGAAACAAAGACAATGATCTGTCATTAATGTCTTGGACAACCTCATTTAGAGGTGCAAGTATGGCATTTTCTGGAAAATATGAAATACCATTAAAATTTTCCAATAATAATCGGATGAATCACTAATAAAAATATCATCTGGTATATCTATAATGGCGTTATCGTCATTGTCACCGCCAAGTTTTCCTTCACCAAGCTCCAACAACCATTCGGCAAAATCTACTGGTCTCTTCCAAATCTGATGCCTGACATCCGACCATTTACCTCATGTATTTTGTTAACCTAAGAACTTTGCATTTGGACCAAATGTGGGATGAACTAAGTGAAGCATTAACAATGTCACTACGTGATCCGTTTTGTACTACTGGTAGAATTTTTCTAAAATCACCTCCAAAAACAATAACTTTCCCCATAAATGGATGTTCATAAGTGTTACGGTTACCACTTTTTAAAACATCTTTTAAAGTTGATATAATGCTAAATATATATGTTTCCCTTGTTCATTTTAATTAATATTTTAATAGTTTTTGTTCGTTTCTAGTCGAGATTTGTATACTACTAACATTTCTATGTTTCGTAGGTTTCGAGATTTGATCGTGATTAAAAAGGGCGAAAAACGAGCTAAAACGAGCCGAAACGGAGATCCGGAACGCATCAGGAAGAACCAGAACAGAGAACCGGTCAGACCGGGCCGGTCTGACCGGACCCCTTGGAAAAGCAAGCCACGCGGCGCGAAGGGGGAAGGCCAAATGCCTTTGGCGCGGCGCCTAGGGGCTGCTGATGGGTTTTAATTCGTTTTTTTGCTTAATGTCGGGCCTTGTTTTCGCTATTTAAACACCTTTAACTTAAACCTGACATAACCTGAAAGCCACCGGCCGATTTTGGAGAGTTCTTGGAGCTATTTTACGCGTTTGTTTGTGATTTTGAAGGCGAGAGAACATCCGGTGAAGAGCTACACGTTCACGTTTGAGTTTACGGGTTTTATCATCTTCAATTCCCCGTTTCTTATACTTTCACCATGTTTTCGTTATTCTTTGTTTTGTTTGATTTAGATTTTAATATGCTAGGCTAAATTCCATAGACCGCCTAGGTCGTGATGAACCTTAGTTCGTTTTGATTTTATTTGGATTTTCGTTTCGTTATGGATTTTATGTTCTAAGTAAACTGTTGTGTTTGATTTGATTGATGCGTTTGATTGCTTGGTTTTATTTACTTGAATTTATTGTTTCACATTACCCTTGTTGATTGTTTCATAGGATAGGGTTTTGTTAGGTCATTTACTGTGTGTTCTTGACTAGTTTGTGATTAATATCGATTAAAATCATAGAAAAAAAATAAAATCAAGTAAACAGATAAAAGTAAGCTGCTAGTCTAAAAAGCTGTAAGGTGATAGGCTATTAATAGATCTTTGTTTGTCGGGATTACTAGATTTAGTTCTTCGTAAGGAGTCCGTCTAGGTTTGATTGTCAGCTTAGTCTATTAAGTTAATTGAATCTGCTTGGCTATCTTTGAATTCCGCGCTGTAAGGTAGGTTTTCGTTATAAAAGATACTTAGACATAAGTAATTAAATAACCGTAAGGAAGTTTAATATAAAACTGGTGAGTCTTAAAACTTGTTAGAAATCCATAGGCGTCTTCTTGAAGTTCAAGGGTCCTGTTCGGATTTTCTGTCAAGGTTCTATCTTATGATCCCGGTTCCGTAACTTGCGTTTTTCCATTTAACTTAATAACCGTTACTTTGGGGATTCCGGCATGGGTAGTTATTTTAATCATCTGAATCAATCCAAGTTTTCTAAATTGTGTAGTAGTTAAAACTAATTAGGGTTTAAGTTTTATTAGTTAATTAATAAGTAATGATTATGTTTTATTATTATTATATTAATTAGGGTTAGGTTTAATTAGTTTATTATTAGTTTAATAGTTAAGCAATCATTAGTTAATTATTATTAGAGTTTTAAGTAATTAGTTTTAAAATCCCCCTCAAATATTATTAATAAATAGTCGCGTCTTGTAGTTGAGTCTAATTTAGCTAGTTTACGTAATTAAAAGAGTCTCGTGGGTTCGATATCCGGACTTACTTAGCTGTACTAGAGTCGACCGGTTCACTTGCCGGTTAGTAGTTTAAGTTAAGTTTAAGGGTATAGAGTATTACTTAGTGTCTAGATTAGTTTATTTTTAGTTAATAATTATTTGACTACTTCAAGCACATCAAGTTTTTGGCGCCGTTGCCGGGGACTCTTGGAGATTGCGTTATTAGCTTTGATTAGACTTGCTTGATATATATGTGCTATTTGTTTTTGTTTTTTTTAGTCGTAAGAGTCTAAGTAGTTTTTTTTTGTTTTTTTATAGTTTGTTTTGAGTCGTAGGAGTTGGGTTAATATAGTTTAATTTTTTTTATTTTTATTTTATTTTATTTTATTTTTTTAAATTAGTATAGTTTCTTTAATATATTGTTTATTATTAGTATTTGGTGCTCGTGATTCTTTTCTGTTTAAGTTTATCTTTGCAGTGATTTTCATGGATTGTTACTACAGGACAAGAGTTGAAGAAAATTCTCATAAAGATCAAAGAGGTTTAAACCTAGATAAAAACAGCTATCAGCCTAAATTCTGCGTTGTGTATGATAGGAAGGGGAATATTATCGGTTGTAAAGACTCATCTGGTGCAATGATGGATCACGTACCACATTCAGAAGAGATATTATACGATGTTTTACGTGTCATCCATAGCATTAATCCAAAAGCACCACTTTCAGATATCATGTATGATTTCCGGTCGGGTTTAAAGTATCAAATACAATTTAATGAGCCGACGATCGAGTTTGAGGATGTTGGGTTGCAGGATAAGATAGAGGATTACGTGAATTTGGGAGATTCGCTTGAGTTGATGTTTGGTGTTGAGGAAAAGGTTGAGAATAAGTTGTGTGAGGAGGATGAGTTTTTGGAGTTGGAGTTAGAAGGTTTGCCTGAGTATTATGAAATAGGTGAGTTCGATTCAGAGGGTGACTTAGCAATTTTTGAAGCCCTGCTAGAAGATATTGAAGTGGTGGTAGAGGAAGAACACCACAGCTGGCCCGTGGCAGTTATAATAAATGTCGCTCAAAAATCAAAACCACGGGAGAAGGCGAAGAAAAGAGTATCTGCGAATCGGAACTATTTTCAAGTCAGGGGATGGTCTATAGGACAGAAGAAGCCATTGAAGTTCAAGAACGACCAGTCTTCTCGATACATGCCATGCATTCGACTCTTGCCAGGTAAGTTTAAATATAGGTGGTCTGACCCGTTACTGATTTTTAATTCTAAGTTAATATTTTGCGGTTCCATCATTGATATATTACTGTTTGATAAATTCCGGGTGGAACTAAATGGGTTAGATAGGGTCCAGATTAAGGAGAAACCTCCTGATTAAGTTCAAGTGTGGGGAGGCTTCACAGAGTTTGTATAATTTATCGAGTCACTAACGTAGTATTTTGTAGTTCTTATTTGTTTTGGTGTTTTTGAGTTTTGCTAGGTAAAAGAGAGACTGAATGAGCTAGAGAGAATATCCCCAAGGAAGACTTTAATGAAAAAGACAAGTGTGGGGATGGAGCAGCCGAGCCGTATACTTTTTATTTATTTATTTGCTGCTAATTATTCATGTTTTATTTGTGGGTTGACGTACTTTAATTGCATAATATCTATCATTATGATAAGATACATTTATAGATATGTTTGTTTTGTTTTGCCGCTTACGTTCGTGTGTGAGAGAAGGAGTTACCATTTGCTGAGCACGTTCGTAGTTGGAGGGCATCCATGGAAGAAGACTTTGGCATCATGTTTCATGCGCATATTACCAGCTAAGTCTTTTCCATTATCTAGCTTGTTAACTTTTTATTTTGCTTTTGTTTTTAATTTTTAGAGTATTAGTTTTTGTAGTCCGACTTTATTTTATTTTTGTTTTAAGTCGTCCTTATCCTTGCATTGAGGACATGCAAAATTTAAATGTGGGGATATGATATTTGAGTCGTAGTTTAAATCGAGTTTAAATTTAAAATAAAAGAAAAAATAAATAAAAAAATAAAAAAAATAAAAAAATAAAAAATGTTTTAAAAATGTCCCTTGATTATAGTTTTTTGCGTTAAAGTGGGAGATGATGATATTTATGGGAAATCGGTTTTTCAAACTACTAATAATATGATATAAATACAAGAAAGCGCACTTAACTTGGGATGTGTCGGTAGGCTCAGCCTTGAAAATGAAAGGGCAAATTTGATAAAATGGTTAAAACGGAAATCTTTTGTGGGTAAAGCGTTTTGTCCGTGGAAAATAAGTAATGAAAGGTCGGGCCATACTCAAGCCTCAAATTTTGGTATGAAAAAATGGAAATATTATAAGTTTTAAAATCTGAATACGTTATCATATGATGCTTGGGTAGGTTTAACGTTAGAGTATGCCGTGTAGCCTGTGATATAAATCTTAAAACTGCTAGTTTAGTGTGTTACACCTCATTGGCGTATGGTTTTATAACCTTAAATCCTGTATTAATGGGATGCTTCGGGTCCGGAAACCATGGGTCTGTATGCCGACTATTCATCTGGGTATTCACAATTCCAAATGGGGTTGTGAATATTTAAAATTAAGCTAAAAAGAGCAAACCCTATTAAGTTTATAAACATGATCACAAAAAGTACAAAAGTACAAATGCATTACAGACTTGATCATCCACGATGTTAGCCATGTGGGGTCCCCTTGTTCGCGTCTCATTACCATTAAGAAACGGACCACAAGGAACACGCTACATGTAAGCCCTACAGATGAAGTTTTGCATGCTCACCTATGGTGATGGGTTCGGGGTATTGCTTAATAACGGGGGTATGTCATGTTGTGGGGAACACTAGCTATTAATTAATTGAACCTTAATCGTATCTCATGGCTGCTTGGTAGACTTTGATGCTTAAGCTTAGGTGGATAAACAATACCCTTGATCGTCTTAGCTATTCATGGAAAAATAGAGCAACAAAAAAGTTTTAATTCTGCTAATTTTGAGGTTTAAGTCAAGTTGGGGGGGTCTGGTCCGGTAAAAGCTGAAAATAAGCGGGTATTAACTGTGTAAACCACTGAGTAAAAAAATTGTCAGATCATATTTGTCCCGGTAAAGATTAAGGCATGGGTTTAAGTGGACAACAATATCGGTGATCGCGGTTTTTGCGTTTTTTTGAGCTTTAAAAATTAACCTATATGTTTGTTAGACTTTAATTTTCTGATTTTGAACCAACTGCATCAAACTTTTTCAGGGACGAAAAAAGAATAAGTGTGGGGATATTTGATATAATGCTAAATATATATGTTTCCCTTATTCATTTTAATTAATATTTTAATAGTTTTTGTTCGTTTCTAGTCGAGATTTGTATACTACTAACATTTCTATGTTTCGTAGGTTCCGGGATTTGATCGTGATTAAAAAAGTCGAAAAACGAGCTAAAACGAGCCGAAACGGAGATCCGGAACGCCTCAGGAAGAACCAGAACAGAGAACCGGTCAGACCGGGCCGGTCTGACCGGACCCCTAGGAGAAGCAAGCCACGCCGCGCGAAGGGGGAAGGCCAAATGCCCTTAGCGCGGCGCCTAGGGGTTGCTGATGGGTTTTAATTCGTTTTTTTGCTTAATGTCGGCCCTTGTTTTCGCTATTTAAACACCTTTAACTTAAACCCGACATAACCTGAAAGCCACCGGCCGATTTTGGAGAGTTTTTGGAGCTATTTTACGCGTTTGTTGGTGATTTTGAAGGCGAGAGAACATCCGGTGAAGAGCTACACGTTCACGTTTGAGTTTACGGGTTTTATCATCTTCGATTCCCCGTTTCTTATCCTTTCACCATGTTTTCGTTATTATTTGTTTTGTTTGATTTAGATTTTAATATGCTAGGCTAAATTCCATAGACCGCCTAGGTCGTGATGAACCTTAGTTCGTTTTGATTTTATTTGGATTTTCGTTTCGTTATGGATTTTATGTTCTAAGTAAACTGTTGAGTTTGATTTGATTGATGAGTTTGATTGCTTGGTTTTGTTTACTTGAATTTATTGTTTCACATTACCCTTGTTGATTGTTTCATAGGATAGGGTTTTGTTAGGTCATTTACTATGTGTTCTTGACTAGTTTGTGATTAATATCGATTAAAATCATAGAAACAATAAAATCAAGTAAACAGATAAAAGTAAGCTGCTAGTCTAAAAAGCTGTAAGGTGATAGGCTATTAATAGATCTTTGTTTGTCGGGATTACTAGATTTAGTTCTTCGTAAGGAGTCCGTCTAGGTTTGATTGTCAGCTTAGTCTATTAAGTTAATTGAATCTGCTTGGCTATCTTTGAATTCCGCGCTGTAAGGTAGGTTTTCGTCATAAAAGATACTTAGACATAAGTAATTAAATAACCGTAAGGAAGTTTAATATAAAACTGGTGAGTCTTAAAACTTGTTAGAAATCCATAGGCGTCTTCTTGAAGTTCAAGGGTTCTGTTCGGATTTTCTGTCAAGGGTCTATCTTATGATCCCGGTTCCGTAACTTGCGTTTTTCCATTTAACTTAATAACCGTTACTTTGGGGATTCCGGCATGGGTAGTTATTTTAATCAACTGAATCAATCCAAGTTTTCTAAATTGTGTAGTAGTTAAAACTAATTAGGGTTTAAGTTTTATTAGTTAATTAATAAGTAATGATTATGTTTTATTATTATTATATTAATTAGGGTTAGGTTTAATTAGTTTATTATTAGTTTAATAGTTAAGCAATCATTAGTTAATTATTATTAGAGTTTTAAGTAATTAGTTTTAAAATCCCCCTCAAATATTATTAATAAATAGTCGCGTTTTGTAGTTGAGTCTAATTTAGCTAGTTTACGTAATTAAAAGAGTCTCGTGGGTTCGATATCCGGACTTACTTAGCTGTACTATAGTCGACCGGTTCACTTGCCGGTTAGTAGTTTAAGTTAAGTTTAAGGGTCTAGAGTATTACTTAGTGTCTAGATTAGTTTATTTTTAGTTAATAATTATTTGACTACTTCAAGCACATCAAAAGTCCTATCTAAGGCTTAAAAAGCATGTTTATGTATCATAGGAGCCTCGTCCCAAATAATCTGATCCGTTTTACTCATTATGTTGCGAATATCTAGATTCCTTGTTATTGAACAGGTAGAATCCTCAGTTAGATTTATAGGAATTAAAAATCTAGAGTGAGCGGTTCTACCTCCTCAAGTAACAAAGATATACCGTTGGAGGCAGCGTTTAAAACTATTTTAGCTTTAGATCTTATGGAAACCGATAATGTCTTACAAATAAAAAGTTTTCCCCGTCCCTCCATAACCGTACACAAAGAAAATACCCCCTTATTTGGATCATTTGCTTTCATCATTTCATTATACACATCTCGTTGCTCAGCCGTTAATGAAATAAAAAGTCGTTGAAACTCATCAGTCATGACTTGTGTATCATAAGCTAGCTCCTCATTCATAAAACGATTTGTTGATGCAACGATAGAATCCTCATCAGGGAAAGGCATTGTAGGAAAATAACGCCAGAGTATAATTATTTCGGAGTAGGAAGTTTTGAATTTCAAGTAACGCGAGGATCTTTAGTTGTGCCTTTGAAAGCACCAAATCTATAACGAATCACAACAGAATAAAACTGAGTTTTTGACTAAACATATTTGGTAATGTCTTAAAGTATTTAAAAAGGTAAGAAATTCTTATTATTTGATACCTGGATTTTTTTTGCTCATTTTGTTGTTTATAAAGAATGCCATCAATTAAATACGGCCAAGTTTTTCCCATACATCATCCGGTCTAGATAAACTATGTGATTAACATTGTAGCAAATAAACTTCGTAAATAATAACCACTTGCAGTATGACTTGCTTCTTCAATAGCTTCTATATACTCGTTGTCATCGTCTAAAAGGTCTCTTTTATAACAAGCATCTCTATAAGTAGCATACACTTCACTATCAACAGTACGAATATCTTCAAAGCACGTAGGGTCTCTAACCTTGTTTAACAAAATTCTTAGATAGTATGCTTCATTCAAAGCTGGAGGAACATGATGAACACGACCAATAGAGAAACCTCGTTTATGGTCCCAATGTCGTTCATCTTGTTTCCAAACAAATTTTTTTGGAAACTCAATGTAAGTTAGCGTTCGAGCAAGACCCATATTTCTCATTACACTCCATCCAAGCAGTGAATCTTGAAGAACCAAAAGTCGGCTTGTTTAAAATATCTTCCACATCATCATCATCATCTATGAACACAACTGTTTGTTGTCCAGGTAAATGAAACGGAAGCCGGGTATCAGAAGGAACTCTATAACGGACGTTAAAAGAAAAAATTCTTCATCCAGCCTCACATTCAGATAGATATCTGCAATTATAAAACGCCTTAGCTTCGTCTACCACTTCATCTTGATTGTCAGTCTTTTCTTGTACAAGTGATATAGTAGCACGATCCAGGCCTTTATTAATGTACTTAAAAAATACTTTATCGAACCCTCTTGATTACATCATTCAACATTGATTTGGGCCTGATATTTTTTTTACAATTTCTTGTTATATGGAACAACATGTCTGTTGTATAAATTGACCGCAGACTTCATAACAACATTACCCAAATCTCTTCTTCGATAAATAGGAAACCCATTATAATCAATTGACGTCTCATTCTGAAACTTTTTGGGAATTTTTTAGAACATGAGTTATTGACCATGCAAGGGCATTTAGGGTTAGCAACACCACAAGGACCATGCATAATGTGGTCGCTTACAAGCAAATAAAACTCCAGGTCTTCATTCTTTTCTGGAATTTTGGCTGAGATAAATTTTTCTATATTCTCCGGATTATAAATTTTATGATCAGAATGCAAAAACAGGAATATATGTGCACGGAGCAATCCGCGTTTCTGAAATTCAATTGTGTAAACAACTGCACATGACAAGTAGTAGTAGATTATATAAGTTATTGAATAACAATATAATATATGTTAACGATATATGGTATACTAACATAATTTTGACAACGGTAATGAATATTAACATTTTAAAAATTATGATAACGAACTAAAACCACACAATTACCTGCTTGAAGCTTTCCAAACAAAGCTCTATCCTTCAAGTCTTTCATTAACGAATCAAGCTTCATCTTAAACAACCTACACAGTATATCTGGCCTGTCTTTGGACTTGCGATTTTTCTTTTGTAAAAATCGTTTGATTTCGGGCCAATTTGGGTGTAGACCCGTGTTACACACAGGTGGAAAAACATGTCAACAAACATAATAAATTTAAACAACAAATTAAGCAACACAAAATTTCTTCAACTTTCAGACCAAAACGTTAACCACTTACAATGTTTAGATATTAAAAGTTTAAAGTTACAATAAGTTGGTGTGCACCAAACCACCTAAAAAAGTCAACAAAAGACCTAAACATGTTCTTTCATATTAATCCACCATCAACTTCTTTAAATATTCTAACAAAAGAAACTCATTTTGCTTCACCACCTGAAACTTTAAAACACCAATATCATCCAAATTATATATGCCATTAATATAATAACATGTTTAATAATGAAATCTCGTGTTACCACACGGATGAAAGTTATAATAAAAGTAAAAAGATATTACATGTAATATGTAAATTGAGTTATATTATATAATTAGTTTTATTTATGACTTTTATAATAAGTTTTTGATATATTTATATACTATTAATTATAAATTATAATTTGCAAACCAAACCTTGGTGTTTGATTTATTTTAAAACAAAACATTCATACCGATATTATTATACATTTTATGTGTATAAAAATGATCTTTAGAAAAAAATGTTGTCACATATTAAAAAAATGTCTTTCTATAACGTTGGAAGAATTGGAGATGAAGACTCAAACAATAATAAACAATTTCAATATCTTTCAATGGCTAGTAACATGTGTATCATACTCGTGAAAATTGTATATAAATATATATAGCGACATTGATGATGATGATGATGATGATGATAATAATAATAATAAATTGTTAGTGTAATATTTATAAGAACAAATAATTTACATTCATTAGAAGGTATTACAATGTTGTTTTTAGTAAACACAAAATAACATACAAAGTAAATTGCCAACGTAAAACATCTTTCTAACTTAAACCATGAGGCCAAAACGATATATCAATAAAAACTACATCATGATATATGAAGTCATAAAGTCTTGTTTATTAAACAATCATCGAAATAAATAGAAAGAAAGAAATGTGTTGTAATTTTTATACTTGCAAAGAAGAAAACTAAAATCACCACAAAATCAAATTTAGTGTATTGTTAATAAGAGAAATAAAGATACAAATACAATTCACAAGCTTATAAACAAATCATAAATCTTTATATACATCCTTGGAATGAAAGAATGAATTTTATGATAAGAATTATATAGAGATAGTCATCATATTATCATACGCTTTAGTAGAAGTTGTTTGACAAAATTATTACACGGTTTTTATTTATGGATGATTTAGATAAACTTTGTAAGGATGTGATAGAATTAATTATGATGTCAGTTTTTGTCTAAATCTGAATATTAAATTTGAATATTAACGTGTGTGAGTTTCGGTTTAATTTGAATATTCATATTTTGTCAAATTTGGTTACGAAATGATTTATATATGAAAAATGAATATGTCTTTTTAGTTAAAAAATAGTATAACTTAAAAATAACTTGTGATGACACGAATTCATACCGAACAAATTTGATGTTCTTTTAAAATTAAAACAGCCTGTTTCAAAATAATTACAATATAAAAAAAATGGTTAATTAGTCAACTTCAAAAAAATTATGAAAAGATTTTTAATTTTTGAAGCATTATAATCGGGGGTTTATTTTAGACATTATTTTTTTACATTTAGGCATAATAAAAATGGTCAAATATAAAAGAATGGAAAGTTTGTTGAGATTGAAGACTATGGAAAGCTTTAAAAGCTTGTATTTAATTTGTTAAATTCCGTATTTAATCGGGTTTAAATATGTTCTGACTATTAACCATAAATTAAGCAATTATAGTGACTATTTAAAATTTGAAATTTAAATTTGAAATGATTTATCTCAAATTCCGTATTTAAGCAACGCTTACTATATTTTCAGTAACATTAAAACTAAAAGTAAGTTAGAATAATGATATTAATTTGAATTTTGAATAGAAAATTGAAATTATTAATTTGTGGGTTTATTTTTAGACATTAATTTTTACATTTATGCGTAATTGAAAATGGTCAAATATAAACAAATGGAAAGTTTGTTGACATTGAAGAATTTAGAAAGCTTTAAAAGTTTGTTAGTAATTAGTAAAATTCCGTATTTAATTGGAAATAAATATGTTATGAATATTAATTATTTATTAGTTAAGAATAAATTAAACAACAAAGATAATACTTATATTTTGGTCAAGCTATGCATTTAAAATTATTAATGCTGGAATTCGGTAATAATGCTGGAACATATTTTAGGCATCAAAAATGCTTTAATTTTATATGTATTTAATCTTGATTAATTATGTCATGAATATAAAGTAAAGTTTAAGAAACAAAGACTTGTATTTTAAGTAAGATTTTAAGTAAAAGTCAAATGACTATCTTCATTTAAAATTTAAATATCAATTGAAGTCATTAATTTGTATTTAAAAAGTAATTCTGTAATAAAGCTGAAAAAAGTTTTATATAAAAAGCATATTATA
Organism: Bidens hawaiensis; assembly: GCF_021521415.1. Classification (NCBI taxonomy): domain Eukaryota; kingdom Viridiplantae; phylum Streptophyta; class Magnoliopsida; order Asterales; family Asteraceae; genus Bidens; species Bidens hawaiensis. Next base: position 1,992 of record NW_027501413.1, on the reverse strand, counting down.
AAAAATAATGACAAACATGTTTAAATTGATAGAATTTTTCTATAACATCCACGCATGTTAACAATCAAAACATGTTTACAATTAGTAGAAATTTTCAATAACATCCGCACTCATTTGAGACAATTTGCTAATTCACAATCTTGGACCACCAGAAGCTGAAATGAATAAAATTAAATTAATGTTACATAATAATTTTATAATTTATATATACTAAATTAAAAATTAAAAACACATATTTTGGTTTAGCAAGAACTAACAGTGGATTTAACCGAAATATGTAAGACAATATTTCTATTGACCACCTAAATCAACCATAAGAGAATAATTATAAATTGCACATAAATCAGTTTAGGAATGCAAGACTTTCTTACATAGGCTTGCATTCTGTTGCCCTGCAAATTATTATTATTAAGATTAGTAAAAAGTTGTATGAATAATATAGAAAATTAATGAATGTGTTAACAATACCATTTCGTCTTGAACAATCATTTCGATGGACCAATCTTCGCCGGGCTTTTGAGTTGTCCTTCAGCCGCCAAAGTTTCAAAATACGCACCTTTAGAATACACTCACTGTTAAGAACATCAAATTGGTTTAACATGGTGTTATTTTTTTGGCTCCATCTTGCTAACGGTGAAAAATTTTAAAAAACACAAAAAACTAAAAATTAAATAACACTAACACTTTTAAGACTCAAAAATGAAATACGAAAATGAAAGATATATAAACAAAAAAAACAAAAACATTGGCACAAATACTAATCGTTTTTTACTAAAACAGTCTTTGATAGTGTAAGAATATGCCTATCAAATGTACGTATTTATACCAAATGAATTAGGGTATACTAAATTATAGAAGGAATGTATAAATGTAATTGATTAGAAACATAAATTTAGGAATTTTCAAAATTTTCAAAAAAATTATAGTAAGAAAGAATAGAATTGAAATCGTGATTAATGGATTTTAAGATAATATGCAATGTTACATAATTAGATTAGAATATAAATATAAATTAATTCCTAAATTTATAATTAATCAGTTATTTTTCCGTTCAATAATATATTATAATTATTTTCAAATATATGTAATGGTTATTGTTTAAAATATAAGTTACTAATTATATTATTATTTACAATACTATAATCTAACTCAAATAATTAGTAAATTATAAGTTATAAGTCAATGTTTACAATAATAAGTGAATGAGTGAATGGGTCAATAATGGATTTGTAACTCAATTGTTAGTGTTAAACAATAATAAGTCAATGTATTTGTATTTGAATTGTTAAAACTTATTGATTGTAATTAACTCAGTGGGTCAATGGGTGAATCGGTCAACTAAGATAATTATAGTAAAACGTAATAATTGTTAATTAATTAGAATTTACATTCAAATTTAGACCATAATTGATACAATAATGGATTCAAATAGGAAGGGGGGGAATATCAAATTTACCAATTGTTTCCTAAATATTCTTTGAAAATATAGACCAAATTTACCAATTTTATCATTTGGCCGTAATTAAATTTGATATCAATTTACAAATTTAGACCGTAATTAATAAAATTTATTATTAATTTAAGAAAATTAAACATGAATGGTACAAATGGGTCATCCTTTCCTAAATGTTATAAATATATAATGTAACTGATTAAAATACAATTCAACACAGGTTATAACATAAAAATAATGTATTATAACTGATAAAATACCATTATCGTAATTTTTTTTATCATTTGTATCTTTAGCTTATGATAATACATTATTAAATTATAAATTATATATTATCTAAAAAATTAACACAGGTGGTGAATGAAATCAACCAAAAAATAACAAAGGTGGTGAATGAAATCAACCAAAAATAATAAAATATTAAAAAAAAATTAGGTCAACTATGAAACTTTATCACCACTTTGTAATCTCTTCTATTGATGAAATAACAAATAATTAATTAAATTATATATTATATATTATCTAAAAAATTAGCACAG
>NW_027501412.1:0-70416 GCF_021521415.1 Bidens hawaiensis | reverse complement strand
TTGATTTAAAACTACAACGTACTTAATACCACCTTTGGATCATTACGTGCTTTATTCGAATTACTCACAAAAGCACGGCTCCTTGCTTGATCCGAGGTTGATGCTTGTCTTGAGGTTCGTCTTCCAACGACACCTTGGTTCAACTTTGGGCAATTTCTCTTAAAACGTTCTATACTGCCACATTCATAGCAAGTACAACTGTTTGGCATAATTTGATTTCTTTGGATGGATTGTTATTGAGGTTGTTGGGTTCGGAGTGGTTGTACACGAATGGGTTGGGGTTGCCGGTTCACATGGCTTCAATTGGTTCTACAATTAGTGCATTACGTCCATCTTTACCACACCCGTGGCCTACTATCACTCGACATTCTTCTTCCTGCCGATGACCATATTTTCCACATTTAGGGAAGGACCCTTCATGCGGTTCATGTTTTCACACCAGAACTAGTCTTGGTATAATTCTGGGTTGTAGGACATACCTACTTATTCAAAAGTCTATCTTGCACTATACCTTTATCATTTCTCTTCTTTAATACTCGACGTCTCACCTAACGTCCTTCCAGTCCGCTTCCCATAGAGTCAAATATATCAATGCTGGCTTGTGACACAACCCTTCCAAAGGTTGTATATTTTACAGGATTGACTATACTCCTTATCGATGGAGTTAGTCCCCAATATTGCGCTCACTTCGCTTAGTTTCAGGAGTAATTAGCCATGTTACCAGACATGACAATTCCTTCAAACGATTAGCGTTTTCTAAGTGATCAGCATACAACATTTCTATCTTCCATAGCTCAGTTTCCAATCTCTGAACTTAATTACTCGAATAAAAGTGCTCTAGCACAAGAATTTTAAATCCTGACCATATCATCTGAGCAAAAATTTTCTAACTATAATTTTGTACCATCGTGTTCCATCACGATACAACATAATCTACCAACATATCTGTAGCATATTTCACTACACAATGTTCTAGACTCTTACCAATATCCTTAACCATTTCGATCTTTTCTATCCACTCGCTAATCTATTCCTCCCTTTACCATCAGTAAACTATTAATAATCCCCTTAACACAACTGAAAAACATATCCTTCATACCGGATCTAATTCATTACGACTACCATTCATGTTTAGTTTATAACTAATACTTGTAGTCATAATAGTATTCGGTGGGACATTAACACTCTTAGTAATAACACTAAGAATTGAAATATTCATAATCATGTGATTGCTCGATCTATAAGTCTGCGATCACATTTGCATCAACACTAGCAGTGATCTGTGATACGACATTCGGTATCATCATCTGCTATCTTTGAGCAATCAACTGAATCATATCAATCTCCATCATTGGAGTTACTCTTTTAATGTCATTCTGCCGTACTCATCCCGTACGCAGTAATCAATACTAATCTCACCGTATAACTCCTTACCAGTTCAATCATAACAGCAGGTACACATACACACCAAATATTTATCATACATATTACACATACCAGTATCTAGTATATATGTCCCACAAGTATAATAACATATGGACTTAACCTGACGTCGGTTAACGTTTAAATATGTTTCATAACCCTTGTCACCAACCGACATATAGATCTTTCTCAACAAAGATTAATGTTTAATATACTTGATTTCAATATCCTTCTGCATGTCAGCATAACCGATACATGCTCACCGTGCGCACCAAACGATTACGTACCACGGAGTTATAATATCCGTGTTTATTCGTATATCCGGCATACACAGTATACCACCTACGAACGAATAACCAACTATGCTATAATGATTCCAACACCTCTTTGTGTATGGGTAATCATTCTATTCGAGTATACATGGGTATAGGCATCTAACGGATGTAAGGTTAACATAGGAGTTGCAAGGTTCAAGGTAATCGCGCAACATGGGTTGCCTTCAAATATTATTAATTACTATTATGGGAAAACTCTATCACTTGCTCAGTCAATGTCCTTAGACGTTCTAGGTTTGCTAAAATCAGTAATTCTCGATCTGGAGGTGGTATGTCTCATATGTTTGAGAGTGAGCAATACATATATATATTTCTATATTATTTTTATCTGCTCATTTATTATCCATTTTATTATTATTATTTTAATTTTTATTTTAATGGAACAAGAATGGGTTCAGGTACAGGTCCGTCCGTACGTGAGGGTTGGCGGTTCGGGTGAACATAGGGGGTTATTAGGATATACGGTACCGGTGTTGGTAGGGTAAGGGATTTATCAATTTTGGTTGGGAGTGACGGTTACTAGATATTTCTGGTTAATGTCAAACGGGAGATCTAACTTGGTACTAATCATAACTATGGCCCGATAAGTCAGACTCATTAATCAACCGATGCTCTAGAAATTTCAGCATCCTCGGTACTTTTATTATTTCATCCCCCGGTTCCTTATCCGGGTCCCATTTCTCAATACATGTACCCACAAGATATGTACATATATATATATACACATTAGCACGTATAAATAATATTATATACTTTACACATATGTTGCCATTTTTACTATTAATGTACCCAGTGACTTCCCCTGAATTCCCTCGTGCAGACAAGTCTGTTATTATGTTCCGGACCATAATAACTCACTTGTCCATTCAAGTTCATCCAGATCCCATCACTATATATTATTAGTTGATATTCAGATCCTATAATACTTGAGCTACTGGTTATATTTTAGGTATCTTTTAAAGACATCCTAATTCTTTATAACCAATGGCTCTGATACCAACTTCTGTAACACCCCGCAACCGCAGCGGAAACGTAAACGGGATGCAACAGACACCTCTGATATCAACCACATTGTTTATAAAGAAAACTGAATACATTAATATACTTCAAATTACATTATCTTGTATTTCATTACCGTCTAGGTGATACACACATCATACAATACGATGCACAATTCTATTTGTTATAATGTATCCTAACATCCTGCACGCAAATCTTACACACATCAAGCACTTAGCACGTAAGCAATCACTTCATCTTAATTGTACCTGAAAAGCATGTGAGAAAACGGGTCAACTACGAATAGTTGGTGAGTTTCACAATTTGAGTAAACCATGATAAATCCATATCAAAATATAATATTATCTGGGGACACTGTTAACCCAGTACTGTACTCATTCCGGGGGCAATGTTAACCCAGAAACACGATGTAATTATGCTGAGCCCACAAGTGAAACCTCTGACTATCCACACACAACCCCGTGGCATACTCCGCCCACGTACCTGCCCCAAACCGCTATGTCTAACATTACATAGCAAAATATATATAACAACAAAATAGACATGTGCAACTGGCTGGGAAACATCAGCAAATCCATGCCGGACCAGTTGGGTTTGTCAGACCAATAGTACTATCCATACTCTACCCGGCTTTCAGTTAATCACTCGTGTTCCGGGGCCTTAGAATGTTAGCAACTCAGACAATTACCATCTCAGTACATTTCCGTACGATTCCCGTACAATAAAATATATATAAATCCACGCAAGTCCATGCGTTCAGTATGTATTTAAACATTTCAGTAATAACATGCTTCCGCCCCGAGAAACTATTTAAAAACAATTCAGAAAAAGGGGCTCGTGAAACTCACCTTAGCACATGCAAGCAGGTAACAACAATCATTATCAATTAACACGTCCAATCTGTATTATGATCCCTACGATCGTTATTATACAATTATTGTTTATATAACCTTTTAACCGTATCAACCGGTACATCTGGGGACACTGTAAACCCAGTACTGTACCCGTTCCGGGGGCAATGTTAACCCAGAAACACTTCTCCGGACTCAGATTGTGATGTCGTTTAGAGTTCAACAGTCAAATTTTCTAATAGCTTGTTTTCCCCCCGTTTTGCGTGCCTAGCACGGTTACCCCGTTTTTATGTTTCAAAAAAGGAGTTTGGTTACACACTGTAACGATTTCCGGCAAAATTCAGGTATACCCTAGCCGGAATATACTATTTACGTGTTATTTAATATTGATTATATGAGTTATAGCACGTTTATACGAATATATATGGTTCACAGTATGAATCATACTCAATTATATAGTGAATCATATTGGAATTACAATTAACCAATGAACGATTATTGAAACCCGAACAAATCGGGAATTACATTATAGTTGAAATATATAATGTTTAGTGATATTTACGAGGTATTAATGCTTCGGGATAAGTGAATTATAGCACAGAAAAAGGATTTCGATTTATTTGTACGTCGGTACGATAAACGAAACCTTTAACACCAAACCAAGCAAGAGACGATCAATCAAGCCGAAAAAGATGCGTAATTATTAATAATATGATGTTTAATGTCATGGGTTAAGTTTTTAAAGTTTTTAAATCAGTTTTATGTAAATTTCATTTTGACCACCGAAAAACGACCATTTTAATTTCGTTTCAAGCCGAATTACGAGTTTAAACGAGAAACCGAACTGAACCAGATTATCCACAACATTATCCGGATTGTGTAATCCAAATGTGTGGACAATATTTGAGATGTGGGCCCCCCCCCCACACCACCACTTAGGGCCGGCCACCCCTTTGCCCACACATTATACATTTCATTTTTTTTTTACCAACAATTCTCTCACAAAAACTCTCTCAAACTCTCTCAATCTCTAACACTTTCAAGCTTTCTTCCAAGATCATCATAGTTTAACCAAGATTTTGAAGGTATAAGCATGTTACATTACATAATCTTTGGTGTTAAATTACTTAGTTTTGAGTTGTTTTTGCAAGAACAAAAGGGTTCCAAGTGAAATATGGGTGAAAACCCGAGATGGAACCGGTTCTCGTATGATCAAGGGATGTATACAAGTTATACAAAGGATCTTGATCCAAGTAATTAGTTAAAAGTGTTTAGAATGAATTTTTACGGTTGAAATCTTGTCAAATGAAGTTTCCATGTGAAAGACGGGTGAGAATCCGAGATGAAACCGACTCTTGCATGACCAAGAGATGTATACAAGTATACAAGGGATCTTGGTCCAAGAAAAGAGTAAAAAGAGTCGAGAACGGATTTTTACGGTCAAAATCGTTGTTTTGATGTTTTAACCGACACTAGGAAAGAAATGGCTTAATTGTGGTATAACTTGCTTGGTGTGGTGTTGATGTGCTTGTAAGTGTTGTATCTAGCGGCTAGCAAAGGCTAGAAACCGAGATCCTTGCGATCTAAAAGCTAGAAAACACAAAATAGTTCGGTTTTCGTGTGTTTATGAAAAATGGACAGATTTACGTGTGCTTAGAGTCGGGTCAACGAAATTTCACAGAGATGATCTACACATGAAAATATGAGATCTGTGAATTTTTGGTAATTTTTGGATAAAAGATGAATATTTGTGAATTTAATGCTCGGTTTTGGCCAAAAATAGTGAAAAATAGCAAAACATGATGAAAAATTCCGGAAAATTTAAGATAAGCTTTTTATAACATATAAAAGTCACCCACAAAATTTGAGCTCAGTTGGAAAAGTCTAAGTAGGCTTTTCGGTGAAACGAGTTCTAGGGCTTTCTAGCTCGGTTTTGGGTGAAAATGGCTTGAAAAATACGTTTTAAATTCTGGAAAATTTCCAGAAAGTTATGAGGATGATAGAGATCATCCCAGAAAAATTTGGGATTTTTCTAAAGTGTTTTGGTATTTTTGATATATTTAGTGTTTTAATAAGATCTAAAAATAGATAAATAAGTGTAAATATAAGAAAATAAATCTGGAAAAATTCCAGAAAGTTATGAGGATGATAGAGATCATCCCAAAAAAATTTGGGATTTTTCTAAAGTGTTTTGGTATTTTTGATATATTTAGTATTTTAATAAGACTTAAAAATAGATAAATAAGTGTAAATATAAGAAAATAAATCTGGAAAATTTTTACAAAATTCCTTACTGTCAAATTAAGTTTTGTGCAAAATTTCAAGACCCGAGACTAATCGGGTAATTATTTGTGCTAAAAAGAACATAAAAACAAGTTTTTAAAGCTTAAAAACGTGTAAACCGGCAAAGTTCGCATAAACGAGCTGACTGGTACATGAAAACTCTAAAAATGGACTATTTCATAAATCTAAGTAAATTAAGTAAAAATAAATCATCCGAAAATAATTCGGATGATTTGGGTAATTTTACCCGATTTTACCGTTTCCCGGCACCGAAATACCGGGAACGGGCCCCACGGCCAAACGGGGTGTCAAACCGAGCTATAATTTCATCACCTTAACTAAATTGACTGTCAAACTCTAAGCAATGTCACAATCTGAGTCCTTAGAAGTGTCACGGGGTTAACATTGTCCCCGAATCGAGTACAGTACTGGGTTAACAATGTTCCCAGATGTACCGATTGATACGTATTTAAGTTATGGGAATTATATAGTAACGACTAGATATTATATTACAGATCCAGGCACGTAGCTGTTCCTTATATTACTCACCGACTCACAAAAAGGTGAGTTTTCACGAGCCCCTTTTAATGAATTGTTTTAATTATATTTTCCCGGGGCGGAAAACATGTCTTATTTAAAGTATTTAAGTACATACCGATCGTATGGAAATACTTGTATATTTATATATATATGGTTTGATGCACAAAATATATAAATTGTTTATCAGGGGTTATTATTGTTCTGGGGTAACATAGTTCCCAGGGGTTATTATTGTTCTGGGGTAACATAGTTCCCAGGGGTTATTATTGTTCTGGGGTAACATAGTTCCCAGGGGTAGTCATTGTTCTGGGGTAACATAGTTCCCAGGGGTTTTTATTGTTCTGGGGTAACATAGTTCCCAGGGGTTATTATTGTTCTGGGGTAACATAGTTCCCAGGGGTATTTATTGTTCTGGGGTAACATAGTTCCCAGGGGTTATTATTGTTCTGGGGTAACATAGTTCCCAGAAAGTTAATGGAAATGTTCTGGGGTAACATAGTTCCCAGCATGATTATATTGCTAATAAATGATTATTAAAATGATTTGTCAGTGTTTATTTAAATTAGTGAAACTCACCAACTATTCGTAGTTGACCCGTTTTCTTTACATGTTTTCTAGGTATGCCCAAGTTGGATTGATTGATGTGTGCTTAACTATCTGTGCTACCTGTTTGAAGCTTGCTGCTCTATGTTTTGTAATGAATTTATTAATGTCTTATCGGTAAAATATGTGTGTAACACCTAGACAGTAATGAAACTCGCAACAATGTAATATGTTATAAATTAATGTAGTGGTATTTTCTTTATAAGCAATGCTGTTGATATCAGATGTGTCTGTTGTATCCCGTGTACGTTTCCGCTGCGGTTACGGGGTGTTACACACACGACCCGAAAATAGTGGTTGACTGATAATTTTGTTTAAGTTGTGAAATTAGAGCTCGGTTTAGACGCCCCGATTGGCCGCGGGGACCCGTTTCCGTCTTTAGTGCACCGGAAACTGTTTTATCAGGTAAAATTACTCAAATCATCCGAATTATTTTCGGATGATTCATTTTTACTTTTTTAACTCAATTATATGAAAATAGTTCATTTTTAGGGTTTTTATACACCAGTCAGCTCGCTTAAGCGAATTTCACCGGTTTACGCGTTTTAACTTTAAAAGTTTGATAATTAGCACAAATAATTATCCGTTTAATCTCGGATCTTGAAATTTTGAACAAACCACTTTTTGACAGTGGGGAATTTTATTAAAATATTTCCAGATTTAATTTTTATATTTATAATTTATTTATCTATTTTTAAACACCATTTAAACACTAAATATGTCGTAAATACCAAACGATCTTAGAAAAATCCCAAATTTTTCCTGGATGTCCCATGCCATCCACATAGTCCCCTGTAAGTTTTCCAGAACCAAAATCTTCTTTTACATGCCATTTTCACTAAAACCGAGCTAGAAAACCCTAGAACTCGTTTAACCGAAAAGCCTACTTAGACTTCTCCAACGGACCTCAAATTTTGTGTGTGACTTATACATGATATAAAAAGCTTATCTGAAATTTTCCAGAATTTTCATGATATTTAACTATTTTTCACCATTTTTGGCCAAAACCGAGCATTAAATTCACCAAATATTCATCCTTTATCCAAAAATTACCAAAAATTCACAGAACTCATATTTTAATGTGTTTAACACCTCTGTAAAATTTCATGACCTAACTCTAAAGCATCAACAAACTCTCGGTTTTGGATCATGATCTTGAGAGGATTGAAGGATGTTGATATGTTGGTGAAAAAAAAAGAAATGAAGTAATGGGGGAGACCCATGTCCGATCGGAACTATGTGGGGGGTGGGGTGGGACCCACCTCTCCATTCTAGGCCACATGTTTGGATATCCGCAATCCGGATAATGTTTTGGATAATCTGGTTCAGTTCGTTTTCGGTTAAATGTTTAATTCGACTTAAAACGAGGCTAAAACGGTCGTTTTTCGGCTAAAAATTGAAATTTATATAAAACCGATTTAAAAACTTTAAAAACTTAAACCATGACATTTATTAACTTAAAACATCATATTATTAATAATTGCGCATCTTTTTCGGCTTGATCGATTGTCTCTTGCTCGGTTTGGTATTAAAGGTTTCGTTTAACGTACCGACGTACCATTAAATCGAAATTCTTTTTCTGTGCCGCACTTTACTTATCCCGAAGCATTAATGCTTCGTAAAATCACTAAATATTATAGATATCGTCTCTAATTGAACCCTCGATTCGTTCGGGTTTCAATAACTATCGATCGATTAATCGCATATTCAATACGATGAATTATATATTCACGTACAATCAATACAGTGAACCATGTATTCTCGTATAATTACTATAGTAATTCATGTACCCGACATTAAATTTAACGTAACGATGGTGTACCGGTTAGGGTATACCTGGTTTAGTCGGAATCGTTACACAAACGTGCAGTGAAACCTGAGGTTGTTACTCCTCCAGTTCCTGGTGTTGTTCAAAGTGAACTAGTTCATGCTTCACAAGACCCTGTCGTTTCAAATTCTGGTGATAATGAGGATACTGAGTCTGATCGTGAAATTCCTAATAATTTATTAACTGATCCTCGTGGTTTACATGATTTTCTTAAAGAAAGAAGAACAAAGAAAAAGTCTGATGATGATAAGGATGAAACTTATGTTCCAGAAGCAACTCAAGTTCAACCAAAGAAGAAAAGACGTGTAAAACATATGGTCAAAAGGTCTGTGATTGACAAATGCTTACTTTATGAATCAGATGAGGAAAATAATCAAGGATTATCTGGTGATCAAACCCCTAAGGTAGTCAAATTACCTGAATCTAACAAAGCTACTGAGAAAACACAAGTGTTCAAAGTAAATTTGGATTACAATATTGATCGATTGTTAAAGACACCAAAGTCTACTCCAAAAGTTCATGAAGCTGTACACCAAGAAACACCTAAAGTTGATCCTAAAGTTTCTCAAGCTGCTGATCCTAAAGTGTCACAACAATCATTTTCATATGTATATCTACAAATTGATGGACCATCAAAAGAAGACGTTGAAGGAGAAAGTGGCAAATCAAGATGTAAGGATAAACAGTTTGGTAGATGAAAATACTCATCTTCGTGTTGTTAACATTGATATTAAGAAGAGGTTGGATGAGAGCGAATGCAAGAGAAAATTATCTGATGATCTACTCGTGGAACACATTAAGTATTTTTTTATAATTGAGAAGAAGTTGGGAATACGGTTGAATTCAGAAGTTGATCGAGCTGAGGCTGGTAATACGGTGTATGAGAGAGTATATGGTGGTGAAATAGGAGTAGCTGAAGCGTTATTTCGTGTTGATTATGATTTAGATTAAGCTGCTGATAAAGGCAAATCCAAAGTAGAAGATCCTATTATTGAAAAGGTGGTCGAAGCTTCTATGCAAGCTAGTGAATCTAGCCATATAGATGTTGAAGGTACTGAGCCTATTTTGAATAGTGAGGCAGTGGTCATTAAACCTGTTGAGCAACCAATTAATGTTGAAGATGAAAAGGTTGTTGAGGGGGGGAGAGGAGAATAAAGAAGATGATGAGATGGTAGATATCGCTGATACTGATGATGATTATATTTTTGATGATGACACACCGCAAGGTGGTGCTGGTTTGGTTGCTGGAAAGACTAAAAATAAGTTTGAATCTACTGATGGTGATGTTGAAAAGAATGATCCACCACAAGAAACAAAATCTGATAAAGCACCGACTGATAAAACGGTGGAGGAATTGGAAGAGTTGGTTTATAATGTTCGAGTTACAAGCTTGGAATATGAACTAGAAGAAGGGGAGATTCCAGCTGATAAGTCTACTTTAGCACAGATGTTCGAGGTTTCTTTGGACGATTTGACATTTGACTTTGAGAAACATATTCCAGAAACTGACATTGATGCTAATTGATTAAATACTGATGTTGAGTTTATGGATCAACCAGAAGCAGTCAAGTATATTGGTGAAGAAGAAGAGTTTGATAATTTTGATGAAGTATTTGATGAGGAAATTGAGATGGAACCAAATCTGAATAAACAGGCCAAAAAGTTTAGTGAATATGAGATTAAAAGTTGGTTTCCTGATCGGGTTGAAATTCCAAAACAAGTATTCAAAAATTCGGCGAAGTTTTACAAGAAGACTAGAGTTGATACTACTATGGGTAAATGTTTGAGCATAGCTTATTTGAGCAAGATCAATAATATTGGGATTAGAAGATTATTTGGAGTGCAATACTTCAATAATTTGATGGAAATATAGATGTCTACCTTGTGTTGATGCATATGACATTTGCATGCATTATGATTTGCTTTATTAACCGAAGAGTGGTCCAGTGGATATTATTCGGAGGTTTATGGTGAGAGAAGCTTAACGAGGTTTCAAGAAAAGGACACCGCAGAAACCTAAGGTGTTCAATTCAAGAAATCGTAAGAATCCTGAGGGGGAGTTGATTAGAACATTGAGATACAAAGGCTAGAATCGCTTCGTATTATCCCGTTGTACCCAATGGAATAGGATTTTCATCCTTACTTCCTTTGTTGGTCTTATCTGCATTGACTGGTGAAGCAAGCATATACTTGGATCGGGGAAATGAAAAGTATGATGTTATAAGGGTATATGATCCAATGTGGCTGATTAATTGTTCGTGGAAAGACATTGAGATACTACATGTTAACAAGATTCAGTGTAATGATGAGAATGTGAAGACTCAATCCAACCAGTTTCAGAAGGTTGTGGATTTGTGCTATGGCAAGAAGATATATTCTGGTAGAGCTTGGGAGACGAATTGGAGAGCGATTTGTGATGAACAGGAAAGGCTTGAAGCTGAACGTGAATCAAAGATTAGAGATCGTGTTACAGAGGCCTCTTGAAACAAGTTTCAATATTAAGACATGGGTGTTTCAAGGCCTACATCTCAGAAAAAGTCTACAAAGCCGTCGTTTAATGAAGATATAAAGGATTATCGGAAGAGAATTTTTGGGATTGATTGAAGACCTAGAAATATCCAAGGGTGAGTTTGTTAGAGCATTTTTTGTCTAATGTTAGGTCTAGTGGGCTTAATATGTCATTTGTATTTTACATAGGGCTAAACTTTCAATAGATGAAAGTATGTAAGTGGAAAACTTATAAGTAAGATGATGTATAAGCTTATACATCCGTATAAGATTACACGGAGCCTGACCTTACACGTTTACACTATTCATCTATAAATAGGGCTTTCATGTTAGATCTTAAAGACAGTTGTGACAGTTGTTCAGTTTTGTACTCGGGTCTTTATATCAATATACTGAATGTTAAGAGTGATTGTGTTGTGAATGCTTTATGATATAATTCCTCTATAATCATATCGAATAGTAAATATAATATTTTTGTCCTAATCATTACGATTTAATGTACATGATGTTTAGCATGTTCAGGATCACGTTCCTACAAGCAATATATAAGTATAAGTCGGTGTAGACGTAGCTTTCTAGCCATTTGGTCTGTAACAAATGTATCGTGCTACAACTTATAACTGAAGTATACTCATTTCAGGTAAAAATGTAAAGAATTGGGAAAAATTATACATCTTGACAGTACATTAAAAGACTTAGATCGGATGTTGTGGGGGCGCTTCCCACACCTAAAAAACATTAAAGTGCCGGGGAACACCGCCCGCACTTCGGGCGCTTTAGAACCGAGGGTCATCCCACATAGCCCCTGGGTGAAGAGGGTGTTGGTCAACCTAGCCGTTGTAACGGCTGGATATTTAAAAAAAATTGTTGTATTTTTCACCCTCTATATAAATACCCAAACATATCAACTCTTTAAAAACACCACAAATTGTTCTTCATTCTCTACCAACAACACAACAAAAAATTATTGTTCTTCCATTCTCTACCCACCATGAATCCATTCAATCGTTCCATGTTCGATTTTGGACAATTTGCAATCAACCAACGCATGAACACCGCCCAATTGAACACTACACAACCGACTCAACCGAACACCACCCAAGCGATTTGACCAAACCCTAACTTCCCGGCCGGTTTTAATTTAGAACCTATCATGTAGTTGTACATGAAATATTTAGGGATGCCCACCAACGTACAAGCCGGTGTTTTTAACCCACCAACTCATTCGAACCTCCCGGAGGCACAACCCTATTCGAGCAAATCTAAAAATACAGGATTGAACAAAGTCAAGGACTGTCAAACATAAAGAAAGACATGAGCGAGCCTCGGACAAAAAAAACCACTATGTTATGGACTCACGATTAGTATTTGACCATTTCACGGTCGTGGAGTGCGGTCTCAGAAGATCCCGCATGTTTTAAGTATTTAATACTTTTTATTTATGTACTAATTTATCCTTAAACAACATATTAACAGTTACTAATGCGTTTTCTAATTTATATTGTCGCCAACTATAAAAAATAAGCATATTTTGGAATAAAGTTCGGGAACTTTTTTAAAGGAAATGGGCAAAGGGGATGTATGCCGAAAGCTCGGTTCTATATCAATAAAATGATCCAATATATACTCCATATGCCAACTCTATCAAGGGGTTTACAACCGGGTTTTTAAAATCATGGGGTAGTTGTACCAGTGATGCTAAGATCATTGCGACGGTGTTGACTGAGTACCAAAGTGCTTGGGATACCTTTATATATAAGAATTGTTGTAATCATCTTCGTTATCACCCTAAGTGGAACGCCGTACCCCATGCTAGGTCCGGATTTAGGGGACTAGCAAAAAGGTCCAAAACCTTGTCCTCGGTTGATTCAGAAATGCCTCAGTCTGATTCTCGAAACATTGACTTAAACGATGACGAAGTTAGTGATAACGAGGATGAGTATACATAGTTGCCTCGACCGGGCGGGTAGAACAAGTCATGGAAAGGGGAAAATGGCGGTGTCGTCTTCGTTGAGTTAAGTGTTGAAGTTAAAGAAGAATTCAATGAAATTAACCTTCGACTCGTGGATTACACAACCTTCGGAATCAACATTTTCCGGTGATGCAACAAAATTCTAAATCCAAGAAGGTGTTCGTCGATATCTTGAACGACAGGCAAATAGACAAAGATCTCGCTTTATTATAGAAACCGATCGACCACCTTGTCGGACATGCCCGGAGGCTAGCCGAAATAAAAAGGGAAGAACTATTAAAAAATATAAGCTTGACAAATAATATTTATCTTTAGTACTTGTGATAGTTATTTTTTAATTATTTTAATGTATTATTTTAATTTAAAATAGTTTTTTTTAATTTATTTTATTTAATGGAATTTAATTTGTTTTATTTCTATAAAGAATAAAATACTAATAATAATGAGGTATTAATTGAAAGAGGCTCCATCCACTACACCTCCATTAGCCAAAAAGCTTATATGATTTCATGGCGTCACATGGCGCGAAAAGACCTCATAGAGTTTCATCCACTACGCACGGTCTTATTGGTGTCTACATTGAAAACTGCTATAAAAACTAATAAGGTGGGTAATTAATTTTACTTTTAATTATGCCTTTAAAGTTGAAATTAGGGCCTAGGTAATTTAAAATTTAAATATATATAATTTAAGATAATGATAACTAATGTCTTTATGGCATTGAAAACATTAAAATTTAAAGGTATTTATAAAAAACTAAATTGATAAATATTAATCAAAATAAAATGCCACCAAGAAAATATAAATATTAAGAAACATCCCTTTGATGAACTACGGTTAATTAAATTAAAGAGAAAATTATACAAATGGTATATTATCTATGTTACATTATAGAGATAGTAACATTTCACCTTTCATCTTCAATCTCTTTCAGACTCCGGTATACTTATTATACCTCCACCCCGCCCGGCAACCTCATCCCTTTAATCCTATATTATTCCGGTAACCATTGATTGTCGGCTTTCAGTTTCATTCAATATATGCAATCAATTATGGTGGAATCACTTTCAAATTTTGAAACTGATATATTAAGAGCATGTTGTTGAATCGTCGTTGTTTTCGATTGATTGATTCGTCCCTCTCTTTAATCACTGAAAATGGTTATTTAAATGAGAAATTACCCTATCATTGAAAATGCTAACATTACACACAATATCGTTTCCAATTGTAACTCGTAACATACTATTTGGATGTTGATTGATTTGATTTTATCTGCAAGACTTTTTGTAATGGTTTGATTGGGGTGTATTACAAATGTTGTTTCTCTGTTCATTGATATTTGAGTATTTATAGATTAGGTTTTGTGGTTGCGCAGACTAATATTTGAGCTTGATTTGCACACGCATATAACATGTTTGTTAAAATTTTTAAGTGAGATAATATTGAAATAATATAATCTTTAATTTGGGGTTGATCGGAGGATAAGGCGAAGACTAAGTGAGTATCTTGTGATCGGGTTACGGCTCCAAAAGAATTCGGAGGTCTTGGTTTGGCTTGTTGCTGGACACAAATCGGGCTCTCTTAGCGAAATGGTGGTAGAGGTTAAGAGGGGAATGTGAAAGGTTGTGGCGAAAAGTAATCTGGTCTATCCATCATTCATCAAGGGATTGGCAAAGTATTCCCGCAGAGGTATCGGTTCCGAGTCCGTGAAACAGGTGAAACGTAATACGAACAATTTATTTTTATTGGGATTAATTTGGAACAACTAATAAAGCAACATGTTAGATGTGGGAGTAATTCATTTTTTTGTCCAGATTATTAGCTTGTGGAGAATCTGTTGTGTGAAAAATTCCCTTTATTATTTGGGTTGGAGAGAAACAAAGGATGTACAATGGGAGATAGGTTGGTAATGATGGATGGGGTGATATGTAGTACTTGGCATTTGAAGAGACCTCAAGCTTCAGTTTTGGAGGTGGAAGAATTAAGGGGTCTTTTGACACTTTGTCAGGAGGTGTCTTTAGGATATGGGGAGGACTTGATTGGGTGGGCGTTGAATAATTCAGGTGATTTCTCGGTGGCAAGCTTTAAGGAGAAAATTCAAGAGGTCATTTGTTCTCATGACAGTTATAAATTCGAGTGGAATAATTGGGTTCCTGGAAAGGTTGGTATTTTGGCATGGAGATAGGAGTTGGATAGACGTTCAATTTTAACTTCTTTGGCGAGGTGGAACATCGGATTGGCGTCGGTGGACTGCTTAACGTGAGGCTTAATGGAGGAGATGAAAAAACATATTTTCATTTCGTGTGTGTTAGCTCAATCTGTTTGGCAAGCCACTTCTACTTAGTGTAAAGTCCTGCAACTATTCGCTTTTTGTGTACACGACATTATCAAGTTGTATTAATATACTAAGTTTCAGAAGAAAAAAGGCTAAGTCGTTCCATGCGGTTTGTCTTGTCACATTATGGTTATAGAAGGCTAGAAATGATATGGTGCATACTGGGTTGATGGTATCTACCAGAAGTGTTGTGGAGAATGTTAAAACTCTTAGCTATCTCTGACATTCGTGACAAAACGAGGTACACCTTATTTGCTACGTAACGAGTAAACAGTAAACCGGTTATTTCATATCAAGTAAACCATTAACCGGACGATATTGATTATGACCCAGATATATCGGGCGGTCATATACAAGTGATAGATGTATTATAACAACTAACATATTGATATTATAGACCTAGTATGTGCAAAACTGCTTAAAAGAAAAGATTTACGTTTAATGATACGTTGTGAACTTAAACCCAATCGTAAGAACCAAAACAAGCATTCTATCATCAGTGAAGCCGAAAAAGACTTATAGAACACTTATATATGATGTTTTAAGAAATCCATGAAAATATTTTGGATTTTTCAACGAGTCGGTACATTTTTCTTAATTTACAAAAATTATCTAAAAAACACTCGTTTTTGCGCTATTTGTTGCAGCCGAAGTATTTTTCGTGTCAAAAATCGAACCCGTACTAAATTTAGACTCGGGATTTCACATTGGGTATGCAAAACGAGACAATATGGGCCAATGAGGGGCCCATGGGGACCCCACATGTGGCAGCCATAATAGAGGGGTCCACCCCCCCCCCCTTTGTATTTTCTTCACATTTAAGTTATTTACATGTTTAAGTTCACACCACAACCTTTAAAAACTTCTGGCCAGCTGATCTTCTTCACCCACTTTCAAAACCCTAAGGTAAACATCATGTTTTGACGAGTTTTAAACTTCATTAATATTTTTTAAGGATGGAAACTTATGTTTTGATTAGTAAAAATGATGTTTAACCATCCAAAAAACCTTTAAAATGATCCAAAAACATTTTTTATCCTAAACATGGTTACAAATCAGAAATATATAGTTTTTAGGCCAAATACATGGATTAGAACGTTTATTTCACGTTTTTACGGTTTTATTAATCGAATTCAAGCCCTAATTGAAACCCTGTGTTTCAAGGCTGGATGATTGATATTCTATGTTTGGTTTGGTAATAAATGACCGGTATATATACTATCTAGAGAACCAAGAACCCGGAAAGGAAAAGGGCCTAAACACCCGGAAACCGCAAAGATACTAATTGAATACTCGTTTAGGGGTTGTTTGTGTCTCGATATGACGTGCTTTCTGTTAGCCTATGATAATGTTCAGGGACATCAGAGATGATATGAATGAGTCCCTTTCCAAATTTGGTAATTTTTCGATACGCGGAGAATATTTGGGGATTTTATTACCGTTTATTGGCAATTTATTTGGAAAAATAGCTAAAATACTTCAAAAATTATGAACTTTTGTGGAGAACTCAGATATAGTATTTTAAGAAAACAGGTAAAATTTAGGATCCATTGGAGTACCCTAGATATCGTTTCCGGATTATCGTGAAATCAAGTTTTAACAGCCAAATTATGCGCAAAAAATGTATTTTAGCCAAAGAGTTAAGTTCTGGGAATTTCCCAGAGATTATTGGATGATATTTTACCACTCAAAAATTTTATCGGATTTTTCAGGAATCATTTGGTATAAACTGGTGATTTATCGATTAATTATAACATATAAAATGAATTTTTATAAATATATAAACAAGTTTAAAAATTCTGGAATCATTTTTATAAAATTATACATATTTTAATTTTTTATTTATAAAATTATCATAATTTATATATAAATATATAAATTGTTATGATAATTTATATAGGTTTTGATAAAATCGACAGCGTTATGTTTAACGAACTGACTTGCATGTCAAAAGGTTAAAAGTGGTCAAATATCATACTTTTAAATGAATTTGATAAAAGAGAACTTTTTAAGATATTTTCAGACAATTCGGGAGAATTGTGCGCGTTTTGTACAATCAAACCCGTATGAAAACGGAAACAAACTCTACGACCAATCCAGATACTGAAACCCTAATTTTCTTTTATAAGTAGAATCATTTTATCAATCAGTACATTTACTCAAGCTTGTGTGATCTTACCTATTTCCGAAACGTGTAAATGACCAACTTGGCCAGGCAGAAAAACGGTGAAATTGAGCCAAAACTCACTACAACAAAAAAGGCCTTTTAGGACATTTTGTGTGGGACGCTTGTAAAATAGGGTCATAAAATCTATTTAATAGTACAAATGAACATTTGGGGTCCTTTTAAAATGTACGCTACAGAACTGGTGTCCTAAAAAGTTAATTAATAGGATGGATGATTCTTTTGGGTCATATTATCATATAACTTAATAAGACACTTAAAATCTAAATCCTAATAAAGTAACATATAAGACATGTAGTTGTTGGTGTCTTATTATGTAGTAATGTAATAGAACACTTGATCACTAGAGGTCTTATTATAACACAAGTTAATAGGACATTTGTAGTTAAGTCATAAATGTTCGGTGTTATAAGACCCTTTCTAGTCGATGTCTTATGAGAACTTAACTTAATATGACATTTTACACTATGGTCTTATCACTTTAACCTTTATAATACGCTTAATCATTGTGATGTTATTATAATACAACGTAATAGGACATTTGATATTTGATTCGTACAACATCTATTTTTTTATTAACTTGTCCTTAACTGTTATATTAATATGTTATAATCATAATGTCGATTATCGAAACTGAAATGAATAGCTGTTTATGCAATTGTGATTAAATGTGATCTATATCCCTTAACTTAAATCCCTCCAATTCCTCTCTTTCTTTTTCATCTTCTATATTTGTACAAATTTCATGATCATTAAAATTTTAAGTTAGGCTCAAATTTCTTTTGCTTCTGTCTACAATACCTCAATCATGTATGCCAACAGGCCATAATCGCAATTCAAATATGGTCCCTATGGAATCCTAGAAATCAACCTCGTTCTTATCAACTCTGAGAAAACAAACTACACTCAATTAATCATTAATTCAACTCCAGTTTCAAATTGACCAGAGAGATACTGAAACTGGAATTGGTGAATAGATTGATGATTGATTACCGTGTGTTTTTGAGTTAGATCAAAATTCAAGCCATCAGATAAGAAGACGTGTTCACATTGACATTGTTTAGTAGATGGTGCATTGGTCATCTTCACAGTTGATGTTGTTTAATCTTCCACTTCTCCATTCAACGAGGGTTCGGTGGTACGTAAAGCAACGATGGAGGTGCCGCCTTGCAGGAGACGTGGGGAGGAAATCTACACTCAATTGATTAACGGTGTTGGATGTAATCAGATAGGCGATATAGAAATCCAACCCTAGATAGCACGCATTTGATATCCAAAATCGAATCCTTCGAATCGTTAGGATCTTATGAACTCTAATAAAGTTTTTGTCGTCATTTATCTTCCTCTGTAGATTAGGTTTAGTCAAAGGTCAAAGGACATGATGGAATTTGTGGAGGGAATTTTATAGAAATGTAATTTCGCTAGGAGAGAAGTTAACAAATTTGTGGAGGGAATTGTTTAACCATAAGGAATTTTGTAAAATTAAAGGAATAAACTGGAAATATAGCACACAAAAATTACACCGATAGGAATACAGAATACTATCCTCCGAGTCCGGGTTTCTATTTTTTTTCTCTAATCAGTGAAAACTCATTGTTTCCCAAAAGATTATATTTTATTTTATATATAAAACTAAGTCGGGGATCCAAGGCAACTCTATCTCATCTTATGTATATCAACTGATAGGTGTAAACTTAAAACTTACATAAAATAAATGTTGTATTTTTTGTAATAATAATAATAATAATAATAATAATAATAATAATAATAACTATTTTTGTACCTGGAGCATTACGCCAGGCCAAGTCGAATTTTTTATGAACCGGTTGTGTTACAATAGGGAGTCGATGCAAATTCGTCCAATATTAGTTACGTTCGTTAAGACATAAGCAAGATTAGTAAAACCCAAGCGTTAAAACCTAAAAAAAAAGTTCTTCAAATTAATAAACAAATAATATATTTAAAAAAATGTTTATTCAGTCGGTAAAACCCGGTTGTTGTTGGTGTCGGACGTTGGGGCGGTGAATCAATAAAACCTAATGTTGGTAAGACCCGAGCGTTGTCAGTCGTGGGTGTTGCAGCGGTGAGTTGACGCGAATTCGGTCAGTTTTAGTTACGTTTATTACGATACTAGAACTAAAACAAACATGCTGGTAAAACGCAGTTGTTAGTAAAACTAGAGCTTTGTCGTCCCAGGTGTTAGGACGGTGATTCGGTAAAACAAAAACAAAAGAAAAAAAAAAAGAAAACAAAAGTTTGGTGACCCTATTAATGTTCGGTTAGTCGGGTTAACCTTGTCTCATGTATTATATATAGTATAGATTATAAACAAGAAGTTTGGTGACGTGTGGCCATCATTTAACCATTACTAGTAGCGATGACCACAATTGACCATCAATACCTCTACACAACCAGCAATATCTCTATTTGGCCCTCAATGATCCTAACTAACAATATTGACCCTAATTGACCATTAATGACCTTAACCAGCTATCATTGACGGTTTTTAAATAATAAATGACCATAGTTAACTTCAAACAGACTATATATTAAAATCTAAGAAATGAAAAAAAAAACAAAAATGAGAATTCCAGATATCAGTGTTGAGTACAAGAAAATTGAGGGGGGGGGGGTCAAAAAATCACAGTTTTATTATAAAGAGCGAGATATCGGTAGTCGGATGTTAGTTTGTAAGAAGGGTGAAAAAAATCACAGTTTCCAAACAATGAGTATGGGAGTCATTTGGCTTAGACAGTGGTGGTGGCTACCAACGACAACAACTGGTTTTGATGGTGTGGCCGATACACGCTATAATGAAACAACGGTAATTACATGGTGGTGTGAGTCATGTGGTGGTGTTATGGTGACGGTAGTGGACATGTGCAAGAAAATTGAACAAGTATATTTTCCAAACAAATTATTTCTTTTAGCTAATAACCTTTTTTCTTATTTGTATGTTTATTTCTTTTTTCAAGTTATTATTATTTTAGTTAACTTTTAATGCTATATATATATATATATATTAACTTATCAATACGTACATATTTACATCAAGCGTTGGGGTGTTAATTGGTCAACCCGATCGGGTTTCGGGTTAGTAGACTCGGTTTAGTCGTTTAAAAAAAAAGATTAACCCGCAGCCGACCTTATTAATGTTCGGTTAGTCGGGTTAGCCATGTTACTCTATATTTTTAAGTTGAAAATTGTGTTTGTAACTTGTAGACTTCAATATTCATCGTTCCACTCAATTTTTAATTTTATTTTTAAGCAATTAATACGTACAATTACTATATATTATATAATTTCCCTCTCCTGTAGATCAATTTTACAAAAATAAATGAAAATCACTGTTCCCTCTCTTCTTGCTTCCTCTGCTAATTCACATTCCCGCTCACAACCTTAAACCTAAATCGGTTTCTTCAAACAAAACTTACCTTTTCTATCACACTCGTAATTGTCTCGCGACCGCTGCTTCTATTCGTAACCCTAAATTCATTTGCAGTGATAGTGATTGGCTGAATGGATACGTGTACTCTTCGCATCACCCCATGAATTTCTTTGGCTGTAGACATCTCCAGTCAGCATCACATATTGATCCGAATCTTCTGTAAGCAAGTATATGAGATATTTAAATTTCTATTGGGTAATTACGTTGTCTAAATTGCTTAAACTTTGTTTATTGTGGTTCGTGTATAAGTTTGCATTCAGCCATAGTTCTTGTTGTTTGGTTATATTAGATAATGAATTTTTCATCTTTTGATGGTAAATGTATGGAGACTAATATTGTGTGTTTCGTCAAATCAGAGTGAGCACTTAATCTTGTTACTTTTATAGCTGTACATTAACAAGTTCCATACTCCTGACCAATAACCTATGGTATATATGGTTGTATGTGTATGCTTTGGACCAATCATAAGTATATAATGGATGTTGTATGCACATGTATTAGGCTCTCCTTTATGTTATGTTGTTTAAAAGTTAAAGGTTTGAAGATGCACCTAAATTGCTCGATGAAATGCTTCAATCATGCGGACTTCTGTTTCACATGTTTTTTTACAAGATAAGTGTCTATTTGGTAAAAAGAATTCACATACTTTTAACTTGCATAATTATTGATACTTGCCAACTGCTCATATTCTAATTTTCCATTTTTCGGTTTAGGACATCTTAAGCTAGGCGAATGAGATTGACTATGTAACAGGAAAGGCAAGTCCAAGTTTTTCTTATTGGTCACTTCAGAATTCTTATGTTTATATGTATATTTCACTAGTTTAGGAGAACAAAAATGATGAAAACATGTTAGTGAGCCAATAAAGCAAACAAGGATTGAGATTTTACCAACAGAAATAGACAGCCTAATGTACACAGTTGCTAACAGTATTACCGAAACCAGGTTTTATGTTTCTAAAGTTTAAGATCATGTTTTGAAACAAGTACGAAGTTTCATTGAAACTATTCTTAATCTTATTTTCACATGCACGAAATCATCAAGTCATATTAATTGAAAGTACTACATGTTACAAATTTAAGATTTGTGTTATTATTATTATTATTATTTTAACTTTTATTGTCTGTGATTATTCTAGGGTTGGGATGCTAGATCTTAAAGAATTCTCATTGGTCAGTGGAAAAGTTGTATGGATGGCATATATGGTACTAATTTTTAATAATTCCATGTAATCTAATTTTAATTCCTAGCGTTGCAAGATATTACTCTTTATTTTTTGAAATATTAAACGCAGCTGATTTTGAAGGGTATATATTGTTTGGATGGTGATGGTACCTTATTTGATGCTGCCCTACTTGCTACTGTTGGTGCTTTCTTCCATTGTAAGTTGCTTGTCAAGTTACTTTTACAATTTACTAATTTTTAGGACTATTGACACATATTTCTATATATTAATGTCATAAGTGCAAGTGCAAATTGTTTCTAATTTAATATCTATACCCTGCTGTGTTTTTAGAGTATTACATCATTTTCATCTAGATTAGAGAAAGTGAGGAACCCATACTCCCATAGGATGCATATGCTATTCTAGAAATTGAATATCAAACTAATTTAGTTTGCTTCAGAGTGTGCGATTAGTTTAATATTCAATATCTAAAATCGGAATGAAGTTCCAAGTATGTTTTTTAATGCAATTTTACTAAATGTGTTTAGAATATATACTTATAATCTTCTTGAAAACTGCGTAAAACAAAATGAAACAAAGGACTAATGAAATTGTAGATATAAGATTTACATCGGGTAGATTGGGTCTTGATGGTAAGCTCGTTATGATTCCTAACTGTTCTGTTACATGGGATACCATTACGGATCGAGTAATGCTTACATATGTATATCTTTATCACCCATATCATTATAATGTAAGGATGCCATGCCATCTTATCCTCTCAAAACTTGCAAATAAGTGTCATTCGTTTGTCTTAGCAGGCGAATGTTTTATATATATATATATATATATATATATTTGGTGTGTACAATATAGACACTCGGTCCATAGCTAATGTTTCGTTTATGTTTGAACCGTTACAATTTTGACAAAGTTAGAAAACTTGTTGCAAGTTAGAAAACTCGGTCCATGGCGTTGTCCATTCATCTCGGTATGTATTTGTTAAACTTGTGATACGAGTAATTTTAATAACACGTATGATGACTCGGGATTTTATGGTGCTGGTTTCTTTTATTGCTTTTAATTTTTTTTGTTGAATGTTACAAGAGTTTATGTTGGATAATGATATATCTTATTTATGTTTAGCTTTTTTGTTATGAACAAGCTTATTTGATATAATGAAGTTTTATTTCTTTCAATATTTAGATGTCCATAACTGTGTAGTAAAATTGTGTGTGTGGACGTTTAAAAAGGTGTTGTATAATATGATTTGTTAGGACTTATGATTTTTGTCCTATTAAACGATAAAACATTGTAAAAGGGTCATAATATATTTTTTTAGGCCGTTTAAGTTGTTCATAGACATATTATGCGACCATAAAATTTAGTTTCATAATCTTGTTTGGTATATTAGGACCCTTTTCTTGGTACTATAATGTTCCATCATAAGGGTCCCATAAATTAATTTTTAAGGATGCTTGTATGTGTATCAAAATTTTACAATTAGATAAGTACATGTCAAAACATTGTAAAAGTGTCATAATATGTTTTTATTGGAACGCTTTTTTAGGTTGTTAATGGATATATAATGCGACCATAAAGTTGGTTTCATAATCTTATTTGGGATATCAAGACGCTTTTTGAGTTCCGAGACTTATTACGACCCCTTTACATGAAACACTTTTCTCGTTGGTCCTATCAAATGAAAGGTCCTACAAAATAGCATTTTAGGACGCTTTTGTGCGTACTAAAAAGCTCTTTTTGTTGTAGTGACTGATTTTAAACATTTGATATCGTACAACATCTCAATCTAAGGCTACTGACATGTTCTAGGCAAAACAACCATACCCAGACTAAATATACAGCCTGATTCAGTTTAAAGACTATACTAGTATTAACAATGCAATACCGATTATAGGGATTGAGCTATAATCGAGGCATACCACTTACATCAGTGAGTTACTGATACCGTGTTATGATAAGATGAGTTTCATGACCCTATTTTTTAAACTGTCTTATAAATTTTGGGGTGAAAAGCATGGGTACATATATCTATCTATTTGAAACGTTTTATGATGTGAATTATCTAAGTGCTAACACTTGAAAGTCCTCCCACACGAGTGATTAACTACGAGCCGAAGGCATGTTAATAGTATTATTGGTTTGACAAACCCAATTGATAGGGCCTGTGGGGGTATGCCGGGACATGTTTTACAATTGCAGATGACCATGCAAACCTTTTGTAACATGCTATGTGGTGTTAGACATGGTACTTGTATGAGGTCAAAGAGCCAATGTGGCCACGGGAAGTGCGTGGGTAGTGGAGGCCACGTAATAAAAGCTAGTCGAGTATTCACTCGTGGTTTAGTATAATTACATCGCATACGTACATAATATGAATACTATGATTACGCATATTGGTTTCGTTTAAACTTGTGAAACTCACAAACTATTCATAATTGACCCGTTTTAACATGTTTTTCAGGTGTTCCAAAGTTGGAATGATGTGCAAAATGCTTTGTGCTCGAGTGATAATTCGTATTGATGTAGATAGAAGCAAATATACTGTTAAAGTATAAAATGGCCTAGAGAACTAGTTATCTTGTGAACGCTTAGTTTATAAATTGTAGTTAAAATCATGTATCATAATGTAAATTAGTTTGTCAATTTTCTTTATAAACAACTTGGTTGATACCATAGTTATCTGTTACATTCCCGTGTTACGCTTCCGCATTTGCCTAGTCGGGACGTGACACTATCTTTGGGTTAAAAACAAACCGGGTGGTATGTCGATCTCGTGGGCGGATTGGGGTAGATTTGTACTGTAATGGTTCTTTGGAGTGTGTGTGTTTGTGGTGTCTTTTTCTGTTCGGTGACCGGGTTAGCTTCTAGCTACACCAGCTGCTTTGTTTTTTTAGTTTTTAATGCATGCTTTTGTTTGTTGTTCAAAAAAATAAATATGATCTATTAATTATTTTGACATTATCTTTATATATAAAAGTAAATGCTTTTGTAGATATGCAATTAGATACTAGAGGCTTTTTTTCTTAGTAGGAAATATTTCTTGACCTCATACTTTTTGTATTATCAGATCAGATCATTGTTGCAAGAGCAGCTGGACTTATGATAATGAAATGTGGCAAAAAGGTTATTCTATGATCTTTGGGGGCGTTTATCATTCTTTATTGTGAAAGTATACTTTACTAACTATTTATTCTTGTTTTATTGTATGCATTTTCATACATATTTGTTGCTTGTTGTAGGAATTCTAATCTTATGTTATTCAAGCTAATTGAATGATGCTTATTATGAAAAGCACCTTACATAATCTAAAAATGGAATGTCTCCATATGTAAGCGCTATAAAGATTGGTTAGGATTCTCAATGTTGGCTTTAATTTAATTTTATTTAAAATTTGAAAATTATGATTTGAAAAATATCTATCTTGATTATTAAATTGTAAGCTTTTGCGTTTTATCCTAATTCTTTTGATTGTGTGGCTGTAATTACAAGATGATTTGGATTTACCATGTGGTGTACTTCGGACTGAGCCCCTGGAGGTCATGGGAGTCATAACGGGTATGAATAAGCAAAGAGGAATGAATTTGGGTTGACTGATGAAATGGTGCCTGTGGTAGGAAATTGCTCAATTAACCAAAGAGGAATAAATTCAAAGGGAAGTTAATTAGAAGTATAGATGATAATGGTAACACTTCATGAATCCGACTTTTCATTTGCTCACAATGCAGAATAGTTTTAATGAAAACTCAATACTTAAGTGTTATATTAACTTATTACTCAAGGTTCAACATTTCAAGTAGGGAAATAATGAAGAGAGGAACGCGGACACGAGAAGAAGATGAGCGGTTGTATACTTGTATTACCAGAAAAGATTAAGGGTGGTGGCAGTTGGTGCACAATAAGGCAGACTCCGCTGTGAGAATAATTACCGGCTTTGTTGGATGAACTACCTGGTTTTGAGAACCAAGTATCTCCTAAACATTTAAACTATGTTTCCATGTAAAGGAGGTTTTTTAAGTGCGGTTTGAAAGTGGATTCGACAATTAGCATGATCAAATGTGTAGCTGGTTTTGATCATTATGATTATTTTTAAAATGGATTTGCATGTGTATATCAGATGAAACAAGGAGATATCCTTAGTAGGGTTTTTGGCATACTTTTAAACCAGTTTGCATGTCTCACATGGACTATTGCTGAAGGACACAACTTTCACACCAATCAGGTCTATTGTAACTTTTTGGAAATTTCATTGCCTATTTTATTTTTACTAATCTGATTAAGTTAATTGTTATTTCTGTTTCTAACTTCACGACAATATATGGTTGTTTCTCAAATAGATAATAAAGTGACATCATCATGCATCACAAGTCCCCAGTTAATCAAGTATACATTTCTTTTTAATTCATTATACATCTTTCTTTCAAAGTACACATGCATTAAAGTGGTAATTGTTTCTGTCCAATTTCTAGCTTTTTTATATAACAGGAAAGCAGCTGGTAAGAAAACTTGTATTTACAAGGTACACACTGATCCATGGGGGGTTGAGACTTGAGGCGTGCTCGGATCAAATCATGTAGTTTTTGTTATGGATTGGAATGGTTATGCGAATACTAATTACTTAGTTTTTTATTTGTTAATTTTTGCTTGAGGATCGATCTTGGACCATGAAATCCAACACTACATGTAACAAATTTTGTTTGTTTTTTCATTATTGATAATGACATAGTTGAAGGGTCATCTAGAATATCACTAAATTTCCCCATAAGGTATGAAGCAAACTTGTTTTTAAAGCTATTAATTTCTAAATCTTAGCATTTATTACAATTTCTTGTGATATACACATTTGTTATGTCTTCGAATAGGGACTCTCTTATTTATACAGCTTCAAACGCATCATGACACCTCTCAAAGTTCATTTATGCAAGCATCTTTAGGTGAGTTCCATTTTGCATTACTTATGGGATACATGGTTTGGTTCATTTAAGGATGTCTTTACCTTAACGCATAAAAATGTTACCTATCTTGGTTAATTTTCCATGTTTAGTAACCAACTTGTTTTTACCTTGGAACAACCATCAAATTACTATAAATATAAGGCAGATATGGTAAGAAGATGAACAAGTTTATGCTTAAATTCACAAGTGCCAACGGTGTCGGGTTGAAATGTGCAATCCATACAATACCCATATTATTAATTATTTGAGTCGATTTCGACTCTGGCCTGCACACACATAAATTCGGGTGAACCCGAACAAGGCCCATTTCGAATAAATGAGTAATTTGAATTAATTTTTATTTTAGGAAAAACTGTAAGGGTCATGAAAATATGAATTAAAAATGGTAAGTAAATCATCAGAAAACGATAAATGGGAAAAACAAAATAAAATTATAATTATAAAACTTTTTTTAAATATTTAAAACGGGTTAACGGGCCAACCTGTTTTTATATGGATCAACCCAAAGCTGCTAAACAGATCATGTAATCGACCCAAATCAGTTTTTCTGTGTCGGGTTTGGGTCGTGTCAACCGGATTAAATGTTTATTACAATATAAAGGATGGAAAAGTTGAATCTTTTAGGATGAAGCATGGATCTCAATGTCAACCAGGGATTGACAGCCACGTGTAATAGAAATCATATGGTGTATGAGTTTTGACAATGATAAAATTGTTAGAGCATATTGTCTAACGCTAGGTCTTGTAGTGTGATTGGGTCGATTATGTATTGATAAGGGGCTAAATTGTCAATAGTAGAATTTGTTAAGGGTGTATATGTCAAAGACCAACGTATAAGACTTATACGTGACGTATAAATCTTATTCGCCAGCAATGACTTATACGGCCATATGTTCATGTATAAATAGATGTTCAATGTCATATTTTGTAATAGTTTTTTTTTCCAGAATCTGATGTGAGAGAGATCATTGTGAACTTTGAATGTTATATCAATCTAATGATGTTTATGAGTGAATGTCTTAGCAATTCCTTTATGATATGTTTCCGCAATATTATATAGTATAGTAAACACAATATTATCGATTCGTATCGTATAGTTTTACACGTATATGATGATGTATATGATCGGAACAAGGACTTTCAAGTGGTACAGCTTTTGGCTCGTGTTTGGTACTGAATTGAACACATAAACTTGAAGATTTGAAGATTACAAAGTCAAAACTATAACCGATTACTATTTCTTCAATTACTCATTCATCTACGGTCAAATTTCAGATTCATTTGGTGATTAAGTTTGTTTTGACTTGATAGTCATTTCTGCACGAGTGGATTCATCAAAATTGAGCTAATAATCAAGTTTCAGATCATGTTTATTGAACAGAAACTTCAGTGTATAAGCTTGGTGATCTCCGTATAAGTATTCACCGTATAAGTCTCATTGTCGTATAAGATCAGTGGTCGTATATTTTCTCTTCCGTATAAGTGGTTACACGTTCAGAATGTCCGTATAGGTGGTAACATTGTTGTTAATATCAAGAACAACAACAGACTGATAGTCAAAAACGTTTAAGAACATATAGCTTTCTTAGGATCCGTTCTTGAGTCATATGAATGTTTAACTGCTGGGCGTATTGGCAACTACAACATGACTAAAGAGGATTATGATCAGATTGATCTTGAAGAAATGGAAATGCTAGATATTCGTTGGTGTATGGCAAGTGTGGTGAGAATGGCTCAGAGGTTCAGGGAGATTACTAGTAAGAACTGCCGTGATGGGACGACTTCAAAACTCTGATTTGATAAGTCAAAGGTCCGATGTTTTCGATGCAAAGAGAAGGGTCACTTCAAGAGGGAATGCACTAATCCAGAAGTTGGAGATGCTAGTCCTAATCATTTTGGTAAGGATTGCAACCGACAAGCTATATATCATCAAAGGTCTCCTTCACCAGCTCAATCATCAAAGAAGAATGAAGCATTGTCATCAAAAGTATGTCATGCACAATTGGATGAGGGTTTCAACTGGAATTCTATTGTTCATCAAGCAAATGTTGCTAAGGTGATTGATGAGGAAGCTGGAGAACATATTGTAGGTGATGATCATCAAGAGAACAACATTGAATATATTACAAGTGATCCTGAGGGGACATAATATACAAAGAATTTTTATTCGATTACAAATGAATTTTTTAAATCATTTTTGCCACCGGATGTGTATGAAAGTTTTGCAGGAAGGTTCAATGGCGAGGAAGTACCTCATGGAAAGATTGACTTTGGAATTGACGATGAAGAAGATGAGAGTGTAGAAACTGTTGTAGCTGCAAAGATTGAAGAAATGTGTGAGGAAACTGTGTCATCTGAAGGAGTTCTAGCGACAGTTGATATTGAAGATATAGGAGTAGAGTCTACTAATCATGCTTTCATGGCTGGAAAGGTAACATTCTCTACTAATGTTAAGCATTTTTGTGAATCATGTGATGAAAAAGAGTTTGTGATTAACTCACTAAAAACATATTTGTAAGGCCCCGTTACCGGTAACCCTACTTTCGTGTTGGATTTACTCATAAACACAGTTCTAAATATCAGAGTTAATTAAAAACTTTACGCGGAATATAAAACTTTCATAAAACATTACATATCGATTCATAATCATGTCTTAAAACATTCCTCTTGTCTTTCAAAATCAAATCATAACTTATAAAACATATCAGATCTTCAGATGCCAGGCTTTAGTCTTCTGCCATGTGTCCTCCACTCAAGCCAGCTGTCTCAACCTACTCACCTGCGTGCATACTAAAAGTCAGCTACGCTGAGTGAGTTCTAGTTAATCATACAATACCATACAATACCTTATTACATACATACGTACTTAACCTCATAACTTTCTTTCATACACACATAAGTACTCATGCCTTCATTCTTACTTACATACTTTCTTTCTTACTTACATACTTTCTTTACATTCATAATCATACGTTTTAAAGAGCCTTTCGCCCTATAACCTCACAGATATTATAAGGGTCTGGTCCCTAACATCACAGATATTATAAGGGTCTGGTCCCTAACATCACAGATATTATAAGGGTCTGGT
The DNA here is from genome assembly GCF_021521415.1 of Bidens hawaiensis. Lineage (NCBI taxonomy): Eukaryota > Viridiplantae > Streptophyta > Magnoliopsida > Asterales > Asteraceae > Bidens > Bidens hawaiensis. Next base: position 39,857 of record NW_027501412.1, on the reverse strand, counting down.
CCCTAACATCACAGATATTATTAGGGTCTGGTCCCTAACATCACAGATATTATTAGGGTCTGGTCCCTAACATCACAGATATTATTAGGGTCTGGTCCCTTGTTTTCGAATATTAGTAGGGTTCGATTCCCTCTTCGTTACCATACAACCATACATCATACCTCGAGTATTATTAGGGCTCGGTACCCTTTTCGTAACCATACAACCGTCATTTCCTTCTTTTATTAACTTTATTACGTTCATACACATAAACATACATATCATACTTGCCATATTTATAACGTTACAACCTGACAGTACGTGCAATATCCGAAGATCGTTCACGTACCATCAAGCAATCGTTCATACATATCATACTTACCATATTTATAACGTTACAACCTGACAGTACGTGCAATATCCGAAGATCGTTCACGTACCATCAAGCAATCATTCATACATATCATACTTACCATATTTATAACGTTACAACCTGACAGTACGTGCAATATCCGAAGATCGTTCAGGTACCATCAAGCAATCATTCATACATATCACATATATCACATATGGCATACACTTATCACTTAGGATAAATGTATTAACAACACATCAAGTATGCACACAGCCCCGAAAACATAACAAGGAATGGGGCTAGAAACTCACCTGGATCCTGTTACGCTCGCCGTTGATCGTAATTCCTTTCTTTAACTGGGCTCGGCTAACTGTATAATATTTACACATATCAATTAACTACTACTACTCGTTTTGTATTTCTATCTATATATGACCCACAACGAACGGGGGTCCGGGGGCAGCGCCCCTGGCAGCGGGGTTCTAGGGGCGGCAGCCCCTAGCGGGGTCCAAGGGGCAGAGCCCCTGGCTGGGGTTAAGCTGCCAGGTCAGCTTGGAAAAATTTTATTTTCGATAACTGCCTTAACACATTTTCCATTAGGTTTTTAATTTATTTTATAAACGAACTTCGCTTCAGGCGAAGTTAAACCTTAGGCGAACTTGGCTTCAGGCGAAGTTAAACCTTAGGCGAACTTGGCTTCAGGCGAAGTTAAACCTTAGGCGAACTTGGCTTCAGGCGAAGTTATACCTTAGGCGAACTTGGCTTCAGGCGAAGTTAAACCTTAGGCGAACTTGGCTTCAGGCGAAGTTAAACCTTAGGCGAACTTGGCTTCAGGCGAAGTTAAACCTTAGGCGAACTTGGCTTCAGGCGAAGTTAAACCTTAGGCGAACTTGGCTTCAGGCGAAGTTATACCTTAGGCGAACTTGGCCGTAGGCGAAGTTATCCTTAGGCGAAGTTACGCTTGAAGGCGAAGTTACGCTTGAAGGCGAAGTTCATCAGGCGAACTTAATCTTGCAGGCGAAGTTATCGCGCTGCAGATCTGTTTGCCCATAAATCCTTCGTTTCTTAGCCAAATAACTCGATTTTGGTACCCACGGAATCGTATGATCGGCGCCTACAAATCCCAACCATCAAATCGGCCTAAAATCGACGTTTTAGGGGTCCGATTTGGGCAGTTTGGGTTTCGGGTCCGGTTAACCCATCAAATCCTAACCATTTTCAGTACTATAAGCTTTGGTGGATTTGTTCTTACCTTACCAACTCAGATCTATCAACAAAATCTCGGGTCTCGGCTTCGAATCTTGATCGGTTAGTATGTGTGTGTTTTGAGGAGTGTGTGGAGTGTGGTGAGAAATGAGATATTTTGGGATTTTGGGGGTATTTATATCCCTGAAATCCCATTCTCATTTATCCTATCTCAATTAATCCAAGTCCATGACCCGCTCCTACTCGATATTAATAATTAAAACGCGAAATCACTAACATAACTTTCTTTATTCAATATTATAAATTTTAGGATGTTACAAGTCTTCCCCCCTTAAGGAGGTTTCGTCCCCGAAACCTAACTATTACATAAACAAACTAGGGTAAAACTTGCGCATCTCATCCTCGGCTTCCCAAGTAGCATCTGATCCCTTGCGGTGTTTCCATATTACTTTTACCAAAGGTATAGTTTTGTGACGAAGCTGCTTCTCCTTGCGATCAACGATCTTTATCGGTTGCTCGATGTAGTTCAATTGTTCATCAACCTCAATGTCCATTAATGGCACGTGAGACGTGTCATCAGCTAGACACTTCCTCAGATGAGAAACATGGAAGGTTGAATGAATTCCTTCTAACTCATCGGGTAAATCCAGCTTATAAGCTACTTCCCCCACACGATACAAAATTTTAAATGGTCCAATGTACCTCGGACTTAGCTTCCCTCTCTTTCTAAAACGGATAATTCCTTTCCAAGGCGAGACCTTAAGCATCACATAGTCGCCAACGTTAAACTCAATTGGTCGCCGCCGCTTATCTGCATAAGACTTTTGTCTGTCTTGAGCGGCTTTCATTCTTGCTTTGATCTGATCGAACTTTGAAGACGTTTCTTGAACCACTTCTAGGCTTCCCATTTCCTTCTGACCAATCTCACCCCAACACACCGGGGTTCTACATCGTCGACCGTAAAGCATCTCAAACGGTGGCATACCAATGCTCGAATGGTAACTGTTGTTATAGGAGAACTCTGCCAGATGCAGATGATCATCCCAACTTCCACCAAAATCTAAAACACAAGCACGTAGCATATCCTCAAGGGGTTGGATCGTCCTTTCGGACTGTCCATCGGTTTGAGGATGGTATGCCGTACTGATGTTCAACCTCGTCCCCATAGCTTCATGGAATTTCTTCCAGAATCTTGAAGTAAACCGTGTATCTCTATCAGACACGATCGATAACGGTACTCCATGCTTGGTTACAATTTCTTTAATGAACAAGCTTGCTAACGTTTCTGACGAGATGGCCTCTCGTATGGGTAGAAAGTGAGCACTCTTGGTCAAACGGTCCACAATCACCCAGATGGTATCATGTTGCTTAGCTGTACGAGGTAGCTTAGTTATGAAATCCATGGTGATGTGTTCCCATTTCCACTCAGGTATCTCTAGCGGTTGCATCATCCCATAAGGCTTCTGATGTTCGGCTTTGACTTGTAAGCAAGTTAAGCACTTACCGACATAATCTACTACATCATTCTTCATTCCAGGCCACCAGTAATCCCTTTTCAAGTCTTGGTACATCTTTGTAGCTCTAGGATGGATTGAGTACCTTGACTTATGAGCTTCATCTAAGATTCGACTTCTAAGATCACCATGGCGTGGAATCCACATACGGTCAAATCTAGTTTTAACTCCATGAGTGTTTTCCATCAACTCATCTTGCTGGCCATAAATCCTTTCTTTCTTTACTAACCCTTTGTCTACTAACACTTCAGACTGCACTTTGATGATTTCTTCAAAAAGACTTGAGTTCATGATCAACTTGTATGACTTCACGGTTGCAAGGACTTCCTCATTCTTACGACTTAACGCATCAGCGACCACGTTAGCTTTACCGGGGTAATACTTAATCTCACAGTCGTAATCCTTTATCAATTCTAACCATCTTCTCTGTCTCATGTTCAGTTCTTTCTGCTCGAAGAAGTACTTTAAACTCTTATGATCGGTATAGATAGTACACTTAGTACCGTACAGATAATGCCTCCATATCTTAAGAGCATGCACTACGGCTGCTAACTCCAAATCATGCGTCGGATAAGTACTCTCATGGACCTTCAACTGTCTAGACGCGTAGGCTATCACCTTCCCTCGTTGCATCAACACGCAACCTAACCCTTGATGCGAGGCATCAGCACAAACAACAAAATCCTCATCACCATCGGGTAAAGTAAGGATTGGAGCTTGCGTGAGTCTTCTCTTTAATTCTTCAAAGGCTTCTTCTTGAAATTTTCCCCAACTGAATACTATCGACTTTCGGGTCATACCGGTCAGCGGTGCGGCTATCTTGGAGAAACCTTCGATGAACCTCCTGTAGTAGCCGGCTAACCCTAGGAAACTTCGTATATCAGTCAGATTCTGCGGAGTCTTCCAATTCGTTATCGCCTCAATCTTAGCTGGGTCCACGGTAATCCCTTCCGAATTAATCACGTGACCTAGAAATTGCACTTCTCTTAACCAGAACGCGCATTTCGAAAACTTGGCATACAACTTCTCTTTCTTCAGAACTTCCAATACTTCTCTCAAATGCTCCGCATGGTCAGACTCGCTCCTTGAATATATTAATATGTCATCAATGAAAACGATAACTGACTTATCCAACATTGGTCGACACACCCTGTTCATCATGTCCATAAATGCTGCAGGAGCATTTGTTAGACCGAATGACATTACGAGGAACTCGTAGTGTCCATATCGCGTTCGGAACGCCGTCTTAGGGACGTCTGCCTCCTTTACCTTCAGTTGATGGTAGCCTGATCTAAGATCTATTCGTGAGAACCAACTCGAACCTTGCAGTTGGTCAAACAGATCGTCAATCCTAGGCAAGGGGTATCTATTCTTTACCGTAAGCTTATTCAACTCACGATAGTCTATGCACATTCTCATACTTCCATCCTTTTTCTTCACAAACAAAACCGGTGCGCCCCAAGGAGAAACACTCGGTCTGATAAAACCCTTGTCGAGGAGTTCTTGCAGTTGGGACATCAATTCCTTCATCTCGGACGGTGCTAGACGGTAAGGCGCTTTCGCGACGGGCTGGGCTCCTGGTACTAGATCTATCTGAAATTCTATCTCTCGCTCAGGTGGCAACCCCGGAAGATCCTCAGGGAATACTTCTGGGTAGTCGCGCACAATAGGAACATTCTTCATTTCTTTCGTCTCGGCCGTAGCGTTGACAACATACGCCAGGTAGGCACCGCACCCTCGCCTTAACAAACCCTCGGCTTTTATCATCGAAATGACATTAAGCCCATAACTCTCCTTATCACCATAAACCGTCACCGCACTACCATCCAATGACTTTAACCTTATCATCTTACTTTTACATACTATCTGAGCCTCAAACTCAGACAACCAATCCATACCCAAGACTACATCGAACCCTCCTAAGGCCATAACATACAAAGTAACAGGGAACTCATGTCCCTCTAACTCTATCTTACAATTTTTAACCATTTTTGTTATTTTCACCGAAGTGTCACTTGCGGTTTCTACTACAAAAGTTTCAGACACTCGGCAGCCTTTCATTTTAGCTAGTTTACTAAACGTCGTAGCTACAAAACTTCTATTCGCACCAGAATCAAATAATACAGAAGCGGAAACATCGTTCACTAGAAACATACCTGTGACGACATCCGGAATCTGCCTGGCTTGTTCCTGGGTCAGCATGTAGGCTCTAGTTCTGGACCTAGCTTGATCGGCATCCTTCTTTCCACTACCTCCAGCTACACCTTCAGTGCACTCCCTTGACATATGGCCTGTCTTGCCACATTTGTAACATGCTGGCTTCGCACTGCACTCATTGGCATAATGCCCTACCTTCCCGCACTTATAACAGGCATTCGACCCCATTCTGCATTCCCCACCATGAGCCTTTCCACATTTGAGACAAACGTTAGAACTTTTACCCCACTTGCACTCACCACCATGCCTCTTTCCGCAGGTCTTACACGATCTCTTCTCCCACACTTTCTGTTTCTTATCCTTGGAGTTCCATAACTGAGTACCGGGTCGTTTAGCAGGAGTGACCCCTTTCTTCTCTTTCTCTTCGTCCCTTTCCACCCTATCATCCGCGGCCACGTCAGCATAGACCATTTCCGCGAGTCCAACAGCCGAATCGAAAGTAGCAGGTTGAATCGCCCTGACTAACATGCGGACCTTTTGTGGCAACCCCCTCACATAACATTTGATTCTCTTGACCTCAGTGTCAACCATGTCAGGCACCAACCTAGATAGTCGGTTGAACTCCGTGGTATACTCACGATGCGTCATCATACCGGCTTTTAAATTCTGGAACTTCATCTCCGTTCTTTCAACCTCGGCATCTGCACAGAACTTCTTCATTACCAACTCTTTCAAATCTTCCCACTTCATCTCTTTGATCTCTTCACGGGTCTTCCTCTGCTCCACACTCTCCCACCAATACATAGCCTCATCTACGAATGACTGAGTAGCATAACCCACAGCTTGGTCGGGACGGCATTCGCTAATGCGGATAACCTTGTCCATAGCGGTTATCCACTGGAGAGTAGCGATTGCGTCTCCTAAACCAGTCAGCTTAGGCGGGTCACAACCTTTGAAGGACTTATAGCTGCACCCACCTTGTCCTCCTCTCCTATCATCGACTTTCACAGACTTATCCCCACTCGAGGCCCCTCTTTCACCTTCCCCATCCTTTCTACCATCACCACCCGCCCCTTCAGCAGTTCGCTCACGGCTTCCAGCAGATCCTTCGGGATTCAGGTTCTTCACAGCAGCAACTACAGCCTGAACGATGGCTGCTTGAACTGCGGGGCTAAGTTGAACTTCTTCGTTGTTGTTCTGGTCTCCTCCAGCTGCGCTTCCTTCATCTTCGGTGTGGGAAGCTTCTTCTACCGAAGGTTGCCGGACAAGACGAGGCCTGCCACGACGTCCAGTGCGACCCCCAGTTTCAACAAATTCTCCAGCTCCAGCCATTAGTATTCTAAAGGGGAAAACACAAACATCATCACTCAAGGAACTATCTAGTACAAGGATAGTAAGGCTAACAGGTAATAACAGTGGCCAGTTGTGATTAGCTGATCACGTTACTTTCCGTGTCCTATACACTTCCTTTTATGAGTCTATTTGTGCTGGTTCTACTTAAGTAGTTAGTCAATTCAAACAATTAAGTAGTTAGTCAATTCAAACAATCAATTATTCCTATCCGTACCATTCTCATATCTTTTCTTTCTCATTAACGTATATCATTTAATCATACCTTTCACCTTTACTGATCTTGCTTGAGCGACACATGGCATTCTTGAACTGGCATCTTCTTTCTTTTCTTACTTAAATCCCATTCTCTGTTCGAGTCTAAGCATGTAGGATGCTTAAATCTCTCGAACTTTGCTCTGATACCAACTTGTAAGGCCCCGTTACCGGTAACCCTACTTTCGTGTTGGATTTACTCATAAACACAGTTCTAAATATCAGAGTTAATTAAAAACTTTACGCGGAATATAAAACTTTCATAAAACATTACATATCGATTCATAATCATGTCTTAAAACATTCCTCTTGTCTTTCAAAATCAAATCATAACTTATAAAACATATCAGATCTTCAGATGCCAGGCTTTAGTCTTCTGCCATGTGTCCTCCACTCAAGCCAGCTGTCTCAACCTACTCACCTGCGTGCATACTAAAAGTCAGCTACGCTGAGTGAGTTCTAGTTAATCATACAATACCATACAATACCTTATTACATACATACGTACTTAACCTCATAACTTTCTTTCATACACACATAAGTACTCATGCCTTCATTCTTACTTACATACTTTCTTTCTTACTTACATACTTTCTTTACATTCATAATCATACGTTTTAAAGAGCCTTTCGCCCTATAACCTCACAGATATTATAAGGGTCTGGTCCCTAACATCACAGATATTATAAGGGTCTGGTCCCTAACATCACAGATATTATAAGGGTCTGGTCCCTAACATCACAGATATTATAAGGGTCTGGTCCCTAACATCACAGATATTATAAGGGTCTGGTCCCTAACATCACAGATATTATTAGGGTCTGGTCCCTAACATCACAGATATTATTAGGGTCTGGTCCCTAACATCACAGATATTATTAGGGTCTGGTCCCTTGTTTTCGAATATTAGTAGGGTTCGATTCCCTCTTCGTTACCATACAACCATACATCATACCTCGAGTATTATTAGGGCTCGGTACCCTTTTCGTAACCATACAACCGTCATTTCCTTCTTTTATTAACTTTATTACGTTCATACACATAAACATACATATCATACTTGCCATATTTATAACGTTACAACCTGACAGTACGTGCAATATCCGAAGATCGTTCACGTACCATCAAGCAATCGTTCATACATATCATACTTACCATATTTATAACGTTACAACCTGACAGTACGTGCAATATCCGAAGATCGTTCACGTACCATCAAGCAATCATTCATACATATCATACTTACCATATTTATAACGTTACAACCTGACAGTACGTGCAATATCCGAAGATCGTTCAGGTACCATCAAGCAATCATTCATACATATCACATATATCACATATGGCATACACTTATCACTTAGGATAAATGTATTAACAACACATCAAGTATGCACACAGCCCCGAAAACATAACAAGGAATGGGGCTAGAAACTCACCTGGATCCTGTTACGCTCGCCGTTGATCGTAATTCCTTTCTTTAACTGGGCTCGGCTAACTGTATAATATTTACACATATCAATTAACTACTACTACTCGTTTTGTATTTCTATCTATATATGACCCACAACGAACGGGGGTCCGGGGGCAGCGCCCCTGGCAGCGGGGTTCTAGGGGCGGCAGCCCCTAGCGGGGTCCAAGGGGCAGAGCCCCTGGCTGGGGTTAAGCTGCCAGGTCAGCTTGGAAAAATTTTATTTTCGATAACTGCCTTAACACATTTTCCATTAGGTTTTTAATTTATTTTATAAACGAACTTCGCTTCAGGCGAAGTTAAACCTTAGGCGAACTTGGCTTCAGGCGAAGTTAAACCTTAGGCGAACTTGGCTTCAGGCGAAGTTAAACCTTAGGCGAACTTGGCTTCAGGCGAAGTTATACCTTAGGCGAACTTGGCTTCAGGCGAAGTTAAACCTTAGGCGAACTTGGCTTCAGGCGAAGTTAAACCTTAGGCGAACTTGGCTTCAGGCGAAGTTAAACCTTAGGCGAACTTGGCTTCAGGCGAAGTTAAACCTTAGGCGAACTTGGCTTCAGGCGAAGTTATACCTTAGGCGAACTTGGCCGTAGGCGAAGTTATCCTTAGGCGAAGTTACGCTTGAAGGCGAAGTTACGCTTGAAGGCGAAGTTCATCAGGCGAACTTAATCTTGCAGGCGAAGTTATCGCGCTGCAGATCTGTTTTCCCATAAATCCTTCGTTTCTTAGCCAAATAACTCGATTTTGGTACCCACGGAATCGTATGATCGGCGCCTACAAATCCCAACCATCAAATCGGCCTAAAATCGACGTTTTAGGGGTCCGATTTGGGCAGTTTGGGTTTCGGGTCCGGTTAACCCATCAAATCCTAACCATTTTCAGTACTATAAGCTTTGGTGGATTTGTTCTTACCTTACCAACTCAGATCTATCAACAAAATCTCGGGTCTCGGCTTCGAATCTTGATCGGTTAGTATGTGTGTGTTTTGAGGAGTGTGTGGAGTGTGGTGAGAAATGAGATATTTTGGGATTTTGGGGGTATTTATATCCCTGAAATCCCATTCTCATTTATCCTATCTCAATTAATCCAAGTCCATGACCCGCTCCTACTCGATATTAATAATTAAAACGCGAAATCACTAACATAACTTTCTTTATTCAATATTATAAATTTTAGGATGTTACAATATTACAATAACATGTTTCAAGATTATAAGAGAATTAAAGAAGCTTTTGATAAACTTCAAAAATGTGTAAAAACCTTTTGGATGAAAATCCTACAAGATGAGAAAATAACTTCTATGCTAACTCACACAGTTAAAGATAAACAAATTGCTATCAATAGGCATGTTGATGAGAAAGCGAAACTAAAAAAGGAACTTCAATTGATTAAAATTGAAACTGAAAGAGTTGAGACAAAACTTAAGAGCTATTCCGCCTCATCATATGTACTTGATCACATTGTCCCTAAGCTTTAGGATAAAAAGGATGATCCAAAATATCATGTTGTACTACCACCCATTTGGAGTTCTTATGTTCCAAAAGAACCTGAAGGGTTTCTTAAGGCGATGAATGTGGTGACTGATTCACCACATGACGATGTTCCATCATCTATTTCTTGTAATGAGCAACCTATTAAGTCTTTAAATATCTCTGAATGTAAGAGTGAAGTGAGTAAGAAAGTTGTTGAATTTGTGTTTTCTGAGATAAAATCTGAAACAAGTGATAAATATGTTAGTCAAAAGGTTAAAACCAAACCTGAAACTCAATCATGTACTAAAACTGGTAATCATAATTCAAAATTTTCTAAAACCAATTTTTATTACAAAAGAAAAGGTATTGGGTTCAAAGAGGGTAACCAAGAGTCTAAAACCATTAGTTGGTTTTCAAAATATTACTTTTGTTAAAAGTGAGACCTTTGAGGAAGAGAAAGAGGCCATCTTTACAAGGCAATCATGTGACACCCGACATTTGTAGGTTAACCCCGTTAACTAAACTCGGATAATTTTGTTAACTCAGTCAGAAAACTAGCATGCATTTTGCATGTCACATGTCGCATAATCACACACACGAGTTTGTCTGTTTCATTGGCGGCCTAACAACAATAACAAGTGCTATTAATTAAATTAATAAACTTGTTACAAATGTTATGATACATATTATATGAAATATGATGACGTGTTATAAATGTTATGATACATATAGTATGCAATATGTTAGGTGCTACTTGTGACGTGTTATATAAACTAGTGTAAAATATATATCACATACTACTTGTCACATGTTACACCATAAACTAATGTGATATATATTACACACTACTTGTCAGATGTCACATGTCTATGTATGTTATGTGTAAGAAATGGTCAAGAATGATTGTTGCATGCATCTTATATTACATGTACATGTTAATTATTAAAATGTACCATGAACTTTAGATTATGTTATACCTAGTAAACTTGAATTAAAAATGTTACATGATACATGTTATTAAATAAAAGCCTTAACCTAAAGCTTATTATTGATTAATAGTAGTTAAATTTTTGTTAATGAGAGTTAATATGTTTTTAATAATATATTGGTTACACAACCTTTGATTTGAAAACCTTTCTCTTCCTTTTCTCCTATCTTGGCCGAAATCCACTTTACACACACACACACATATCATATTTTTCTCTCTAAACAACACTTTCTTTACAACTTCTCTCCAGACATACATACAATTGGTTTTGGTGATTCTTGAATCAAGGTTTTGGAGTCTTCATTGATGAAACAAGAAAGCAAGCATATCTTTATATGTTTTTTTTTACTTTTTTTTTATTTGGGATTGTGGTATGAAAGTATCCAAGCACATGAAATCATAAGAAAATGAAATACCATAAAACTGGCAATCTACATTTTAAGATTGTTTTGTTTATTTCTTGATATGAAAACCCTAAAAATAATTGTAATACAATCTATATGAACAATAAAAATATGTTTTTTAATCATATAAAATGGTCCTTTGGTGATTTAGGACCATAGAGATATAAAAATCATGATTGTTGTAAGTTTTAATTTAGATTTGCTTGCTGACAGATTTTGTGATCAAGATTGTTAGTTGTATAACTTGTTGATACGATGGTATTTTTGATTGCATTCTTGAAGCTATGGTTACGTACTTTGAGTCTACTTTTCAAAACATCAAAGATTATAATTTTTGGACTCCGTTTGACTATTGTTTATGAATTTACAAAACTGGGTATCAATTCTGGTTGAACATCTAATTTTCTGGTCTGTCTTGTAAAGAGTATAACTTGTTATTGAAAATGAATATTGTCACCCCCCGAGTAGGTAATTGCGGAAGCGTAATACGGGAATGTAACAGATAATTCTGGTATCAACCACATTGTTTATAAAGAAATTCAACAAACTAATTTACATCATATTACATTGGTAGGTACTAAGTTTACAAACTAGATGAAAATCACATAACCGGTTCGCGTGATTGCTTATTCTTTAATATATATGCTAGCGTCTATGTACAGCAATTCACTTCCGTTCTAGCACCGAGCACATAAGCAAATTATTCCAACTTGGGCTCACCTGAAAAGCATGTTAAAATGGGTCAACTACGTCTAGTTGGTGAGTTTCAAGTTTCACGAGTATGAACAAAACCAGTATACGAGTTCGTAAAGTTCATCGTAAGTAAGTATGTACGTATGTATGTGTATGATGTTTTTATACTAAGCCACAAGTGAAACCGAAATGAGCTAAAACACATGGCCACCCCCTGCCCATGCACTCCCGTTGGCATTTAACAACCACTTTGCTCCAAGTATGTACTATGTCTAACACCACATAGCAGAATGTAACAAGTTTAATGACAATGTGAAACTAGGTTCACATGTTCCGGCATACCCCTCCGGCCCTGTCAGTTGGGTTTGTCAAACCGATAGTACTATCCACACGTCACCGGCACGAAGTTAATCACTTGTGTTTGTGGGGACTTTCAAGTGTTAGTACTTAGATAATTCACATCATCACACGTTTTCAAGTATATAAGTATATGTAAACATGCTTTCCACCCCAAAAGTTCGTAAAACAGTTTAGAAAGTGGGTTCGTGAAACTCACCTTAATGTTGTTCAAGCTGGTGGTACGTATCAGTAACTAGAATGTCTCGATTATAGCTTGAATCCTATAACCAGTATAGTACCATTAATACCAGTACAGTGCTTAAACTAAATCAGGCTGTATAACTAGTCTGGGTATAGCTGTTAGGACCAGAACATGACAGTAGTCTTAGATTGTGACGTTGTACAATATGAAATGTTCAAAACCAAATTTGGCTCAGTTTCACCGTTTTTCGAGCCTAGCCAAATTGGTCGTTTATGCGTTTCGAGATTAGGTAAGATCATATAAACTTAAGTAAACATATTGATTGATAAAAATGATTTGATTTATAAAAGAATTTTAAGGTTTCGGTATCTTGATTGATCACAGGGTTCGTTTCCGTTTTCTTACGATTTTGTTTATACGAAACGCGTACAATTCATCCGAATTGTTCGGAATTATCGTAAAAAGTTCGTTTTTATCAAATTCATCTAAAACTATGATATTTGACCACTTTTGACATTTTGACATACCAGTCAGTCCGTTAAACACAAAACTGCCGGTTTCGTTAAAACAAATATAATTTAAATCTTCAAATAGTCATAACTATTTATGTAATTATATATAAATTATGATAATTTTTGTAAAAATAAATTAAAATCTGTAGAAGTTAATAAAAATATTTTTCAGAATTTTTATACTTTTATTTATAAAAATTCATTTTATGTGTTATAATTAACCGATAAATATTTCGTTTATACCAAACGATTCCCAAAAAATCTGATAATTTTTCCAAGTGGTCTCAATATCATAATATAGCTCCTGCAAAATCTCCAGAATCTAACTCTTTGGCAAAAATGCCTTTTTGCATGTTTTTCGGCTGTTAAAACTCGATTAAAACACAATTGCACAAAAATTACTTAGACATCTCCAAATGTTCTAAAACTTTGCCAGTGATCTTCACATAACATTTATGGGTTCCAAACCAAATTTAATAATTTTTCATGAAGTTTAACTATTTTTTATGAATAAATGCCAATAAACGGTAATAAATTCGCCAAATATTCTCCGTTTATAGAAAAATTACCATATTTTAATAGGTACTCATTTACATGATCCCTAATGTCCCTGCAAAGTTTCACAAGCTAAAAACAAGCACGTCATAATCTAAGCACAAACAGTCCCTAAACAAGTAATACGGTAATTACCTTGTCGGTTTTCGGGTGTTTTTGTAGGTTTTCTCACAGTTTTGATGTTTTAACTAACTAATCGGATCACCTACAGGCCATACACAACAAAACCAAGCATGTAACATCAAGAGTCAAGCATTGAATAATTAGGTTTCGGTTAGGGTTTCAAATCGCGTTTTCAAGCCGTAAAACACGATTTAAACACTCCTAATCCTCGTTAATCATCAAAAAAGTCTAAGTTTCAGTTTCATATCCATGTTTAATATTCAAAACTTGTTTGCTTCTGTTTTTTGATTGTTTTTCATGGTCAATACTTGGTTTTATACAAAAACTCATGTTTAAACATAATCTAATCATGAAAAATCAACAAAAATAAATGGTTACCTTCTTGTTTTTGGCTGGAAAGCTACGAGATATGGGGGACCAGAGGTTGTATGTGTGAAAGGATACAAAGATATGAAGCTTACAAGCTTGTAAAACAAGAAAACAAAGGGGTGGGACACCCCCATGTTCCGATCGGAACTTTTGGGGTGTTTCCACACCCTTGTTTTAATATATATTTTGTCATTTAATGTATACTCTTGATCCATCTCAAGTCTAATTTAAGTTCGGGTTTGGTTTTGGCGAGAAAAATAGTTCGGGTTTAATAAACAACGCGAAAACGAACGTTTTTCGGCTTAATTTTGCAAAATAATAAAAACATTTTAAATAGTTGTAAAAACCCAAAAAAGTTTCACGGATTGATTAAAACACGTATTCAAGTGTTTTATAAATCTTGTTTGGTATGACGGATGCTACAATGCTCGTTTTGGTGTTAACGATTGCGTTTAAACTCGTAGCGTATCGTTAAACGAAACCTTTTTCGTTTAAATGGTTTTATACGTACTGGGCCCTTAATATCAATATGTTAGCCACTATAATATGTATATAACTCATATATGACCGCTCGGTATACATACGGGTCATAATCGGTATCAGTTTGTTACTCGTTTGATCACTACGAATTAACCGATTTATCGTTTACTCGCTACGTAGTGAATAAGGTATACCTCGTTTTGTCACGAATGTCACATTCACCCCCCATTAAGAAATTTTGTCCTCGAAATTTAATGTGTCATCGGTTTTCATTTTAGGGAACATGTGTGGGTATTTCTTTCGGAATTCATCCTTTCGTTCCCATGTAAATTCGGGTCCTTGTTTCGAGTTCCACCGAACTTTTACCAATGAAATTTATTATGGCGTAACTATTTAGTTTTCTCATCTATAATTTCTACCGGTTTCTCTATGAAGTTGAGCTTTTCATTGATCTGCACATCTTCCAGTGGTACAATTACCGTTTCATCAGTCAAACACTTTTTTAGATTCGATACATGAAACACATCGTGAATGCTGCTCATTTCTATGGGTAATTTCAATCGGTAGGCTACGGGACCAATTTTTGCAATAATATCAAAAGGTCCAATGTATCTCGGGGCTAATTTACCGGTTTTTCCAAACCTTATAACACCTTTCCACGGCGATACTTATAAAAACACCTTGTCACCTATATCAAAATATAATGGTTTTCTGCGAATATTGGCATAACTCTTTTGTCGGTCACAGGCAGCTTTCAATTTTCGTTTAATCTAATGAATCTTATCGCTTGTTTCTTGAATTAAGTCGGATCTTGAAATTTGAGTGTCACCCACTTCTGTCCAACAAAGTGGCGATCTACATTTTCGCCCGTATAATGCTTCATAAGGAGCTGCTTGTATACTACTGTGGTAACTGTTATTGTAAGAAAACTCAATGAGCGGGAGGTGTTGATCCCAATTCCCTTTGAAATCTAATACACAAGCACGGAGTAGATATCTAAGGTTTGAATAGTTCGTTCGGTTTGGCCATCAGTTTGGGGATGGTAAGAGGTACTTAGGTCTATTCGGGTTCCCAAAGCTTCTTGAACTGCTTCCTAGAATTGTGAAGTAAAGTGACTATCTTGGTCTGAAATAATTGAAAGAGGTACTTTATGTCGCGATATAACTTCATCAATGTAAATTTGGGCGAGTTTTTCGGTAGTGTAGTTGTTACAGATTGGAATGAAGTGTGCGGATTTGGTTAATCGGTCTACAAGTACCCTAATGGCATTGTGTCCTCGGGAGGTTTTGGGAAGGTGTGTTACGAAGTCCATGGTAATTTGTTCCCATTTCCATTGTGGGATTTCGGGTTGTTGTAACATTCCCGAAGGTTTTTGGTATTCAGCCTTAACCTTGCACACGTTGCACATTTACTTACATACACGGCTATATCTTTTTTCATGCCAGGCCACCAGTAAAATTCCTTAAAATCTTTATATATCTTATCAGTACCTGGATAAATAGAATATTTGGATTTGTATGCTTCATCAAGAATCATTTCACGAAGTTTATGAAGTGTTGGAATCCAGACTCGGTTTTTGTAGTAATATATTTCATCAATTTTCTTCTCAAAATTCTTTACATTTCTGTGTAGTTCTTCCTTTTCTAACTGATCTACTTTTAAGGCTTCGTCTTGTGCAACACGAACTTGTTCGATTAGGCTACTTTGAACAAACATTCTGAGTGCTCGTACCCTCAACGGTTTAACTCTGTCTTTTCAGCTTAAAGCATCAGCTACTATATTGGCCTTTCCCGGATGGTATTTAATTTCACAATCATATTCATTTAATAGTTCTACCCATCTTCTTTGTCTCATATTCAGCTCCTTCTGATCAAATATGTGTTGTAAGCTTTTGTGATCGGTATAAATGGTACATTTGGTGTCGTACAAGTAATGTCTCCAGATTTTCAATGCAAAGATAACTGCTCCCAATTCCAAATCGTGGGTCGTATAATTCTTCTCATGTAAATTTAATTGTCGGGAGGCATATGCTATTACTTTCTTTCGTTGCATCAGTACGCATCCCAAACCTTTACGAGACGCGTGATAATAGACCACCAATTCATCAGTTCCATCTGGAAGGCTTAATATTGGAGCTTCACATAACTTTTGTTTTAACGTTTGGAAGGCCATTTCCTGTTCTTCTCCCCAATCATACGTTCGATCTTTCTGAGTTAGGAGGTTAAAGGTTGAGCAATACTTGAAAAGTTTTCAATAAATCGTCGGTAATACCCGGCTAATCCCAAATATTGGCGAATTTCTTTCGGCGATTTAGGTACTTGCCAATCTTTAATAGCCTCAATTTTACTAGGGTCTATTTGGATTCTTTGATGATTCACAACGTGTCCTAAAAATTGGACTTCTTGTAGCCAGAATTCGCATTTGGATAGTTTGGCGTATAGCTTTTCTTGTCTCAATAATTCTAAAATTACCCGCAAATGTTGTTCGTGTTCCTCCTTACTTCTCGAATATATCAAAATGTCATCGATAAACACTATCACGAATTTGTCGAGGTAGGGTTTGCAAAATCGGTTAATAATATCCATAAACACTGCAGGTGCATTTGTCAACCCAAACGGCATAACCAAAAATTCATAGTGACCATATCGAGTTCGAAAAGCTGTTTTTGGTACGTCTTCTTCCTGAATTCTTACTTGATGATAACCAGATCTGAGATCAATTTTCGAAAAATATTTCGCACCCTGAAGCTGATCAAACAAATCATCAATTCGAGGTAAGGGGTATCTATTCTTTTAGTCACTTTATTCAATTCCTGGTAATCAATACACATCCGAAAACTTCCGTCTTTCCTTTTCACAAATTACACCGGTGCTCCCCATGGTGAATAACTAGGTCGGATAAATCCCCTGTCTAGTAACTCTTGCAATTGGTTTGACAGTTCTTGCATTTCAGAAGGTGCAAGTCGGTAAGGTGCCTTAGCAATGGGAACTGCTCCCGGTATCAGGTCTATACGAAATTCGACTTGTCGGGTCGGTAGTAAACCAGACAACTCATCCGGAAATACATCTGAATACTCGTGTACCACTGGGATGTCTTCTATTCGCTCTTCATCGGGTTCCCCAACTGTTACGCTCGCCAAGTATAATGTACAACCTTGCCGCAAATACTTTAATGCCTTAAGTTGGGATACGAGAGGCAACATAGTACCAGATTTCTCGCCTTGAACAACCATTGTCTCATCATTCGAAAGAGGTATCCTAATAGTCTTATCCTTACAAACAATTTCAGCTTTAATCTTAGACAGCCAGTCCATACCGACTATAACATCGAAACTTCCTAATTCCACTGGAAGTAAATCAATAAGAAACGGGTAGTCGTTTAGGATAAGGGAACAGTTTTGGACTATTCGGTTAACAAGTATAGACTTACCGTTAGCGAGTTCTATAGTGTATGGTTTGGTTAGCTCACTCACCGGCATATTTTCTAAGGGTAAAAAGTTAACAGATACGAAACTTCTATCGGTGCCCGTATCAAACAAAACTGAGGCATAATGGCCTGAAACTAAAAATGTACTTGTTACCACGTTCAGATCATGACACGCTTCACTCGATCCTATTACAAAAGTGCGTCCCCTAGCTGGATTGGAAGTTGATGTTTGCCCTTGGTTTTGTCCTTTTACTATATATGGATTCAAATTGGGGCAGTCTCCTAAAGTGTTTCGTACTACCGCACTTATAACATATCTGTAGGCTCATTGAAGATGGGGTTTGTTGATTAGATTGTTGTCGAATTGGTTGGGGACTAAGTGTTTGCGAACGATGAGGTTGGGTTGTTTGAAACTGTCGGTTTGAAGTATTCATTATAGTTCTACCACTTGGGGCATAATGCCAAATATTTCCGCTTCTTTGACATATGGTCGTTAGACATTCTCTAGTATGATGCAACTTAAACTTTCCATACTTTGGCAATAACCCTTTGTATGTATCTTGTTTCATGACGGAACTGGTCATAGCATAGTTTTGAGTTGTAGGGCAGATTCGTTTATTCTAAGATTTCACTTGTGTTCTAGAGGTATAACTAGTTCGTTTCAAACGGACGATTCTCCTGGTACTCTTAATACATCATTTCTTGTAAGGTCAAAAGTAACGACGCCGACTTATGACACGTCACTTTCTAAAGTTGGGTGGGCTGTGGAATTGACTATACTTCTCACGGCTGGGGTAAGTACCTAAACGAGTCAATTCATTGAAACGATTTGTGTAACTTAAATGATCAGCTCCTCTCATTTTCAAATTCAAAAATTCGTGTTCTAATTCCTGGATCTCATTTCTTGGGAAAAATTGTTCTAATACGAGGGTTTTAAGTTCAGGCCATGTCATACTGTTAATCGTTTCTCTTCCCTAAGTTTGTACAATCATATTCCACTACATTAAGGCATGATTAATAAACATGCTAGTAGTATACTTAACTATACAATATGGTGGACAGTTGCTTATGTTAATTACGGATTCAGCCTTTTCAATACATGTTATCAATCCGTTTAGTTCCTCAGTACCACTGAAATTTATAGGTCTACACGACATAAACTGTTCATACAAACATTCTCGACGCGGGGGATTCGTGTTACCAGAAACATTAGTATATAGTGGGGGAGTTATATTCGTGACATTATTTGTATTCAACTAGGAAATAGTATTCGTAGCTGCATTAGTGTTCAGAGGAGGTGTAGTATTATCGGTTGTGTCGGTGCTCGACGGTTGGTTAACGGTTGTATTTTAAGTATGCCAGCAGTGACTAGCGCTAAAATAGTCGGTATCACTGCTTGTAGTTGGTGAGCAATCATTTCGTCCACCTCCGCCTCAAATATAGTATTAGTTTTTTCCGGATCCATTTTATAACAATAAACATAAACACACAACTATGCCAAAGAACACATTTGTATTACCCATAATCATTACTGTACATATGCATCCCAAAATTAGCGCATTAGCTTAACCTGGTATAGGCCAGCGCTTGAATATGCGTATCAAAAATTGTCACTAAGTGACATATAGACTTAACCTGGTAAGGGTCAGTGCATGAAATAGTGCTAAACCGTAAACAGTTCCCAAGTCAGCCCAACATGCTGCTACAAATTGCTGCATGGGATGTCAAAAGACTATATACAACCAAACTATACTACTAGTGTTCTACCCATTCATAAGTACATGGTACAACAATCACACAACAGCAGCCACTAGGGCTTTAATAACCGCTATACAAACTCCAAACAAGGTCATCGCCCGATCCTGACGCCAATGGTAGTGAGCATTCGACCTCTGTACGTCCCTCACTTCTCGCTGCAGGTACAACATATGATTTTGCAAGTCGTATCTATGATGGTTAAGGTTGCTTATCGAGTGGATTGTTCTAATAACTGATCATTCAATACACCCAACCATGCTGAATTAGATAGAAAAGGTGGCTCCAGTATTGGTGTGGGTATACCCCAGGTGGGAACAGGTATATCAGTGACCTGGACACGTGATGTTTCTCCCCTATGGTATGTAGACCGAGGTGGGGGATAGATGTGCTCAGGTCGGCGCACGCTCATGCGGGCAGTCTAACGGTTCCTAATAGTAGGTGGGGGTACTGGTGTATGCTGCACAGGTGGAGTAGGGGATCTGGGTGCTCTAATCTGTGAATGATAAGCACTAGTAGCTCCAGTCTCTAGCCTAGGTGATTCTCTAGGAAGGTAACTATCGCATCGGTAGACCGATAAGTCAGGCTGGTCAATCGGCACCTCGTGTGGCACTACGAAGTCCCCCAAACTCTCACCTATTTCTTCCTCCTCCGATTCCTCTTCGGGTTCCTCTTCTGGATCCTCTTCATCTTCATATAGTAACGGTACTTCGTAAGATAGGCGATCTGTAACTCTCGACATGTCTCTCCACAAGGGTTAGTAATACTATTAATATTTTTCAATTATATTAATCATAATAAAATACATGCAGGTATTTATACACATAAGCACCCATAATTTTTTATGTACATATATTTAATAATGCATTTTACACACATATGTTGCTGTTTTTACCTATTGGATGTTTATCGACTTCTTCTAGAATTCCCTCATACAAACAAGTCTGTCATTACGTTCCGGACCATAATAACCCACTTGTCCATTCGCGTTCATCACGAGAATCGTCAGTATATATTATTTAATATTATTTTATTCCCAGAGCTAATCGAACCTATGGTTATATTAGGGTATCCTAAGGGACTTCCTAATTATTTATAACCAATGGCTCTGATACCAACTTCTGTCACACCCCGACTAGGTAATTGCGGAAGCGTAATACGGGAATGTAACAGATAATTCTGGTATCAACCACATTGTTTATAAAGAAATTCAACAAACTAATTTACATCATATTACATTGGTAGGTACTAAGTTTACAAACTAGATGAAAATCACATAACCGGTTCGCGTGATTGCTTATTCTTTAATATATATGCTAGCGTCTATGTACAGCGATTCACTTCCATTCTAGCACCGAGCACATAAGCAAATTATTCCAACTTGGGCTCACCTGAAAAGCATGTTAAAACGGGTCAACTACGTCTAGTTGGTGAGTTTCAAGTTTCACGAGTATGAACAAAAGCAGTATACGAGTTCGTAAAGTTCATCGTAAGTAAGTATGTACGTATGTATGTGTATGATGTTTTTATACTAAGCCACAAGTGAAACCGAAATGAGCTAAAACACATGGCCACCCCCTGCCCATGCACTCCCGTTGGCATTTAATGACAATGTGAAACTGGGTTCACATGTTCCGGCATACCCCTCCGGCCCTGTCAGTTGGGTTTGTCAAACCGATAGTACTATCCACACGTCACCGGCACGAAGTAAATCACTTGTGTTTGTGGGGGCTTTCAAGTGTTAGTACTTAGATAATTCACATCATCACACGTTTTCAAGTATACAAGTATATGTAAACATGCTTTCCACCCCAAAAGTTCGTAAAACAGTTTAGAAAGTGGGTTCGTGAAACTCACCTTAATGTTGTTCAAACTGGTGGTACGTATCAGTAACTAGAATGTCTCGATTATAGCTTGAATCCTATAACCAGTATAGTACCATTAATATCAGTACAGTGCTTAAACTAAATCAGGCTGTATAACTAGTCTGGGTATAGCTGTTAGGACCATAACATGACAGTAGTTTTAGATTGTGACGTTGTACACTATGAAATGTTCAAAACCAAATTTGGCTCAGTTTCACCGTTTTCCGAGCCTAGCCAAATTGATCGTTTATGCGTTTCGAGATTAGGTAAGATCATATAAACTTAAGTAAACATATTGATTGATAAAAATGATTTGATTTATAAAAGAATTTTAAGGTTTCGGTATCTGGATTGATCACAGGGTTCGTTTCCGTTTTCTTACGGTTTGGTTTATACGCAATACGTACAATTCATCCGAATTGTCCGGAATTCTCGTAAAAAATTCGGTTTTATCAAATTCATCTAAAACTATGATATTTGATCACTTTTGACATTTTGACATACCAGTCAGTCCGTTAAACACAAAACTGTCGGTTTCGTTAAAACAAATATAATTTAAATCTTCAAATAGTCATAACTATTTATGTAATTATATATAAATTATGAGAATGTTTGTAAAAATAAATTAAAATCTGTAGAAGTTAATAAAAATATTTTTCATAATTTTTTTACTTAACTATTTATTTATAAAAATTCTATTTATGTGTTATAATTAACCGATAAATATTCCGTTTATACCAAACGACTCCCGAAAAATCTGATAAGTTTTGGTCTCAATATCATCATATAGCTCCTGCAAAATCTCTAGAACCTAACTCTTTGGCAAAAATGCCTTTTTGCATGTTTTTCAGCAGTTAAAACTCGATTAAAACACAATTGCACAAAAAATACTTAGACATCTCCAAATATTCTAAAACTTTGCCAGCGATAGTAACATAAAATTTATGGGTTCCAAACAAAATTTCATAATTTTTCATGAAGTTTAACTATTTTTACCGAATAAACACGAATAAACGGTAATAAATTCGCCAAATATTCTCTGTTTATAGAAAAATTACCATATTTTATCAGGGACTCATTTACATGATCCCTAATTTCCCTGAAAAGTTTCACAAGCTAAAAAATATCACTTCACAATCGAAGCACAAACAGCCCCTAAACAAGTAATACGGTAATTACCTTGTCGGTTTTCGGGTGTTTTTGTTGGTTTTCTCACAGTTGTGATGTTTTAACTAACTAATCGGATAACCTACAGGCCATACACAACAAAACCAAGCATGTAACATCAAGAGCCAAGCCTTGAATAATTAGGTTTCGGTTAGGGTTTCAAATCGCGTTTTCAAGCCGTAAAACACGATTTAAACACTCCTAATTCTCGTTAATCATCAAAAAAGTCTAAGTTTCAGTTTCATATCCATGTTTAATATTCAAAACTTGTTTGCTTCTGTTTTTTGATTGTTTTTCATGGTCAATACTTGTTTTTATACAAAAACTCATGTTTAAACATAATTTAATCATGAAAAATCAACAAAAATAAATGGTTACCTTCTTGTTTTTGGCTGGAAAGCTACGAGATATGGGTATCAGAGGTTTTACGTGCAAAAGGATATAAATATATCATGCTTACAAGCTTGTAAAACAAGATAACAAAGGGGTGGGACACCCCCCATGTTCCGATCGGAACTTTTGGGGTGTTTCCACACCCTTGTTTTAATATATATTTTGTCATTTAATGTATACTCTTGATCCATCTCAAGTCTAATTTAAGTTCGGGTTTGGTTTTTCGCGAGAAAATAGTTCGGGTTTAATAAACAACGCGAAAACGAACGTTTTTCGGCTTAATTTTGCAAAATAATAAAAACATTTTAAATAGTTGTAAAAACCCAAAAAAGTTTCACGGATTGCTTAAAACACGTTATATAAGTGTTTTATAAACCTTGTTCGGCTTGACGGATGCTACAATGCTCGTTTTGGTGTTAGCGATTGCGTTTAAACTCATAGCGTATCGTTAAACGAAACCTTTTTCGTTTAAATGGTTTTATACGTACTGGGGGCTTAATATTAATATGTTAACCACTATAATATGTATATAACTCATATATGACCCCTCGGTATACATACGGGTCATAATCGGTATCGTCTTGTTACTCGTTTAATCACTACGAATTAACCGATTTATCGTTTACTCGCTACGTAGTAAATAAGGTATACCTCATTTTGTCACGAATGTCACAAATATTTGAGTGATTATACTTCTTGAGTGTTATATCGACAGACACACTTTGTGAAACAAATTAATTTTTCTTGCATTGATTGGACATATATGGATTTTTTGACAAATATTTACTTTCTGTTGCGCAGATAGAGTAGCTGAAGGTCAGTTACTATAGTATTTGAATTTTCATGATTGTTGTGAGTGTTGAAAAATTACAAGAAAATTTCTAGAGATACCTAATACTTGATAGTTTCGGTGGAAATTGTTTTGTAATTTATTTCCAAGATTTAGTTGGTTAGAAAAATGGACCTCGGTGATTAGAAATCTGCCCAAATTTGTCCCGCATGTTGTTTGGTAAAAATAGTTGTAGTTTTACAAAGATTGTGGTGTTATTTTGGAATTTGACTTTATTGGTCAACTTGAAATTATTTGACTAAATGTTGGTCTTACTTATGAGAAATGAAAATGGTAAATGTGAAACTTAGTAATAGGGTTGCATGAAAAATGATAAAGTGCAAATTACATGATCGATTGTTAGGTTGCGACTATGAATATCTTATGACTATTTTAAGTCTAGATAATTGGTCAAAAGTCACCAACGGGTCATCGGTCAAGATTTTGGGTCAACGATCAATATTTTGGTCAACATCAATATTTTGGTCAACGGTCAATATTTTTTGTCAACGGTCAACATTTTGGTCAACAGTCCCAAAACCCAAATTTTTAATCTTCGTTCATCGAGACATGGACTTTTTAGTCAGCGGTCAACAACTTGAACCTTTGGTCAAAAGTCAACGGAAAGTCAAAGTTTGGTCAAACTTCTAATAATCCATGGGATTGTTTGGATACTAAGGATTCTAGGAATCGCTTACCAAATACTTATAGTGCTTGTATGATTTAGACACTAGAAGACTTTGTGACGTAGAACAAAGACGTCTATTTTAAACCGCATTTAAGGTGAGTTTCGTTGCCCCTCTATTACTTACTCTTTTTGGGGGCGAAAGCATGCATACAAGACTTTTTGGATATTGTAGACTTTGTTAATACCTCATGTGTACATAGTGAACTTAAGCTGAAGTCCCCCATACACATTCGACCGTTAACAATTTTACATTGGCATGGTAATGAAAGGTAGTACTGCTGGGTTTGACGAACCCCCTCGGGGCTCTCCGGAGAGGAGACTCCAGGTTTCTTCATTTACTAGAAACTCAATATGCACTAGTCGTATTAGACTCCGTGGGTGGCAACAAACTAACAAGTCAGCCTCGTTCACAATGGAACTTACAATAATGTAACATGATTACTAGCTAATTAAATAGTGGTATTAAAGAGGCATACATTATCCGTACTTATATTCTCTACAATGTTTTTACTTAATTACCAACTGGTTTGTTTGGAAAACCTGTTTTAAACTCAAACTTGTGAACTCACAAACCGTTGTGTTGACTCGTTTAGCATGTCTTTCTCAGGTGTTTAAGGTGCACCTGCGAAGTTGAAATGAGTCTAGGATGCATGGATCCCACTAAGCATCGAATTATGCTGGGAGTCTTTAATGAAATGTTATGTCTGGGCGTCTGGACACGCACTCTGGGTTTAAGTGTTTTCATAAATTATATGCTTCCGCAAATGTAAAAATTTTATTGTAAATGTACTTACCTCATTTATGATGAACAATAATATTTAAATATTTTCTATTATACATTGGTTGTTCGTTATGACACATGGCTAGATCCTGGTATGTCACGCGTCTCACGGTAAAACCCCGTTAGTCGAAAATTGAGGGTGTATCAAATGATTAGTTTTATAGACTTAAAGTATAAAGGGAAAGAGAATAGAAGAGAATCATGTTCATCCTGTTAGCAAATTTGTTGATTGGAGGAAATGTTTTTGTTGCCATGAGAAAGGACATTTGTTCTATTCATGTGCTAAACGATTCTCTCAATTTCAAGAAAGAAAACTGTGGTGAACAAAAATCCGCATGTAAAAGTTCCATTTGTAAAATCCACATATCCACCTATCAAGATTTTAAAAAGAAGTGTGAATAAGGAATTTGTTAAAAAGGTTTTTGAAGAAGGTGAATCTTCTAAAGGTAAGAAACTTGATGTTTTTACAAGACAAGTTCTGTTGAACAAAATTGGGTGGTTAAGGGTAAAATCAAAGATATACCTGTTTATTCAACCACTTAGAATGAAGTTGAATCTTCTAAAATTGAGAAAACTAAAGGAGTTGAGTCTTTAAAATCTGAACCTTCAAATTCTATTTCGTTTAAATCATACTGATGTGCACGAAGTGGTATATAAAATTTTAGCAAATAATGACCAAGCACAACGAGTAATAAAAACCTAGAATACCCTAAACCAAACCACTAGCAATAGGTAAGTGAACCTATCGGGTGTGGAATATGTAACAACTCGATTTTTCCAATCTATATTACCCGAGCCGTTTTTATTTTCGGGAAATTCAAATCAATAAAAATAAATATTTATTTTCTTTTTCTTCATTTTTATATTGTTTGTTATAATTTTTATTATATAATAAAACTTTGGAAAATACACAAAAATTACCCAAACTTAAACTTTAACCCAAACTGTTTCCATCTCTTAAGTACAGGGACCAGGATGCAAATTAATCAAAATTATAATATAATAATAATTCAAATCAGAAACTCAATTATCCAAACCCGTTTGTCTATAACCCGTGACCCGTTTAAGTTTTCTTGGACAATAATCTTCAATTAAATATGGAATTGATTGTGTATAACCATTTGCTTGTACATTGCGATCATCATCGACACTTGTATTTAGGAAAACGAAATCAATATGATACACATTAACTTATTAAGCAAACAGTCTTTATACCCGTTTTTGAAGATACAATGAAACGATCACCACAATACAATTAAACCCTAACGCACCATCCTTAAGCCGTCGCCTACACTAACCCCATAACGAATTAGAATAACGTACAAGCTGCGTCCAGTTCTTGATCTCGTTGTCATCGTCTGCTTATTAGGCCAATTA
Organism: Bidens hawaiensis; assembly: GCF_021521415.1. Classification (NCBI taxonomy): domain Eukaryota; kingdom Viridiplantae; phylum Streptophyta; class Magnoliopsida; order Asterales; family Asteraceae; genus Bidens; species Bidens hawaiensis. The sequence goes on along the minus strand of NW_027501412.1, from coordinate 13,155 downwards.
AACTACTGATTAACATCGAATGAGGAAATATTTATGTGTATTGAACTCGCAATCAAGTCCTATTCAATAATCCAAAGACTAATCAATATAACTTTCAATGGATTTCGCGATTAACGATTTAGGGTTCATGCGTTTATCCTGGTGCGAATGTATGAATGCTTAAGTAGGTTCTGTCTCAGAAGCTAACCAACTATACACCCAGCTCAGTTGGCTGGGTGCGTGGTTGTTAATTTTTTGAGCCGGCCATGGCGCGTGTTCGAGTCCCGGCCATGGCAGATTATTATATTTTTTTTGTTTGTTTGTTGTTTTAATAGTTTTATAATCAAAAGGGTTTTATTAAGTTGATATAGTTAATTAAATATGAAGTAAGCGTTATTCTATTAAGACCGACATATAAACTACTCGTTTTTCCGAATCATGGTTAAGTTATAAATACATGTATGAATTTATATGTATATATATATATATATATATATATATATATATATATATATATATATATATATATATATATATATATATATATATATATATATTAGTTATTAAAATTTGTTAACGGATTGTAATTTAAAATATATACTTCAAATTCATCTATATTTATTTAAAAGATCATACTTTGTATTATTAGTTATACCTATTATTTACTATATTTTTTAAAGAAATCTTTATTATTAATAATAAAAATATATACATAAATATATAAAACGTATATTTAGTTTAAAATGCTCATCTAGTACAAATCTCTTTAAATATTCTATCCATATTTTATAAATATTTATTTTATATATTTTTGGATCAATAAATCATATTATATACGATAACACTTTAATAATAAAATTAATAATAAATCTATTAATATTAAACTTTCGTTAGAATGTGCCCGATCATCGAATATCGAACCTCTATCTAGTTTTAGCTTCATTATTCCATTCATATTTATTCCTCAACTATTGTTACTTAGGATTTTCTCGTCGATAACTTCTGGAGAGCGTAACTCTTGTTTACTACCATTCTTACCGCATTCATTTATACCTTGCTTATAGCTAAGGTGAGTATTTCACTCCCCTTTTTACTTATTTTTAAATCTTTTTGGGGACATGTCCGTATCTTATATATTTATCTATTATCTAGTATTCAAAACCGCAACTTTTAATCCTTGTGTGTATATCAGTTTATGCTTAACTTGCTATTTGCTTACTTGCTTTATTTGAACGTTGTTTGCTTACTTCGGCAACCGATGTCCATTTTGATGGCACGGTTTAGTCCTTGCTTGGTAACCAGTGTCCATTTATATGGATTGGTTGAGCCCTTTCTTTATGGTTTGCTTTCTTTATGGATTGTTTGATTGATTGTTTATGTGATATGGCTTAACTGTTTATTCTCACAGGAACAGTTTGCATCTTTCTTTATTTATTATATAATATTATTGTAGTGTCTTAAACTGGTGTTTTTACTCACTCAACATGTGTTGTTGACAAATATTCTGTTTTATACGCATATGCAGGTTATCGTAGAAATTTAATGCAGGTTGGTGAAGACTTAGTGAAGAATTAAGTTAGAAGAATATTGTAATCAGGAAATATAAAATTTGTATTGTTGTATGAATTATGTATTTGTTTGTATTTCATTTATTTGATAATTGAATTTAATTAATAGATATTGTCATTTAAATGTTGCATGATAGTAACCTTGTGAGCTGTGACAATCAGGTCACGCCCCGACATTTCCGCCTTAGGTTGGGGTGCGACAGATTGGTATCAGAGCCGAAGATTTAAGATAGGTTGTTAGTGGTTCTCTAGTAACATGCTTAGGAGCCCCATACGTGCTTATCTGTTAACCTGATTTGTTCTATTTGATTGTTTATAGCTTACATACTTATTTGCTAGATTAAGTATTATTTAACTGTTTAAATAATGATTGTTTATTATTGTATTGTTATGCACACACACAACTCCGAGGCTATGCCACAACCTTCAAATAAAATTTTTCTTAAATATTTTGAATTAAAGTAGATTGCCTTTTATTTTTGGGAAGTTCCTTAAGAATTTCCTACTTTTGTTTTTTACTCCTTCTTCTTAAGGCTAGGTAGTATAACAAGTTTCTCTCGGCCAAAGAGGAACACAACTATCATACGACCAACACCTTAGGTTGATTTTAAACCGAATTCACGGTGGTTCGTGGCTAAACTCAGTTATTCCAATTTTTGTGTTTCGTTATTTAAATGGTTAGTTGGGTGTAAAATCCATGGAACCCATGGGCACTCCTACTATCCATTTCTTAACTTGTTTTCGTATTTTTGTTAGAGTAATCAAACGTGGTGATTCACAAGATACTCCGACTACCCATATTTATTTCGATAGTTCGTTATTTAGTTTGGTCGGTTAAAAAGCCGTGTAACGCTCATTGGGCCGACAAACTTCATTGCATTGTTAATTCATTAATTAGTTGGGACAATAAAATTGCCATGTAACACTCATGGGCTGTCCAACTCAGTTATTTTATTCGTTAGTTCGTTGGGCCATTCAAATTGCCATGGAAAGCTCATGGGAGGCCAACATCCACAATTTATATTTCGTTGGTTTATTGTAAACTTAATTAAATAAAAATCTAAAATTTTAAACTGACTTTTCTCCTTGTGTAGTCATCACACTTTAATCATATTGACTACATCATCTAAAAACTATTTACGCTATACCCCTTACCTTATAAACTTTTATCTTTATTCCTCATGATACGACACGAATCCCCCATTTCTTGAAAAGCAAAGTTATTATAAAACAATTAAACTTGTATTATTTAATGATTTCCTCAACTCATCCTTCATATTATAAATCTTTATTTTTGATCCTCATAAAATGTCTTCTATAAGAAAATCATTGTCGTCCTCGACATCAATCGTCTAGTTCTCATTACCAACGCGTGTATATCCAATGAGTTAACTGCTGCAACCTCTAAAATATAAACTCAAATTCAAAACATTAATGTTCAAACTTGTTCATTAACTTCCTTGATTGAAATTTTATTCATTTACACCTACTCATCCTCGCGACAACAACAAGCGCAAGTCTAATTATAAAAACTATGTTGTTAATCAAATCAATTATCAACCTCGACAGAAACAAAGTATCCCGAGCAAGAAACTATCCATTGGTATTCACTCGTTATGCGCCAGTAGTAACTTTCATCATTCGACTCAATTCTCATGTCGTTTTTGCACCCAATGTAATCGCTTCGATCATCCTTGCCTATACTTGCCCTACACTGTCTAATGCACAAGTTGTCCCGCAACAACCTACCTCTCATGCTCAATCTGATGCCCTTACTACCCGTGCTTGCTACCATATATGAGATCCTACTCCTCTCGGTGATATGTGCCCTCAGATTATCCATGCCAATCAAGTCCAAACTTATCGAGTTCTGCACCTGCAAGCCCAAGTTTACCAAGGCTACTCTAACCGGTCAACACTCTTGCAAACCGTTCAAGCTCCAGTTACCCACGCGATGCCGAACCAAACTACCTCTATTGCTCAAACTCTTATAGATCAAATCATTCAAGATTCTCAAGTTTCAAGGTTTCAAGTCATGCGCAACTGAAGATTTAAACTACTAGAATACTTTTCCGCCCGTCGTATTTTATCTTACTTGAATTCGACTTTTTCTGCCCCGTATCGACTATTTAATAAAATTTTAAATTAAAGTTTTTATGAATTATCGAAGTACTAAATTAAGATTTTCTATTATTATGTCTCTCGAGTAGAGTTTAATTTTTTTCTTTTTCGAAGGGATTGTTTTATAAAATTCCCCATTGTAAGTAACCAAACTATAAACTTTTGTCTATATAAAGACGTCTCACTTAAAACTCATTTCCCTAAAGGATTTCTATTCTTAAAATTATATTTTTAAACGTTCTGTAAATCCACACGATGGGACGAATCATGTGGACCATCCGACGATAACAATAATTATGGTCCGGAACATAATTACCTAAGTCCTCGCATGGAAATCATGATGCGTAACATTGTGTGTTATAATATAGAATCAAAATTTGTTGGGATAACAGTACAAATGTAAAGATGATAAGGACATGGTGGATACGCCGCTGGTACATCCTATATATAAGTGCCCATATCGGATTGCATTTGAAGAGTTGCTTTAACTATTCAAAGTTCTATGTTATAATAAATTTTTTAAATTATATTTTAAAATCTTCCTTTCCTAGAACGCTAATGGTGTTGTTATAGTATCCTTAATTTTGGGACGAAATTCCCTAAAGTAGGGGAGACTGTAACAACTCGGTTTTTCCAATCCATATTACCGACCCGTTTTTATTTTCGGGAAATTCAAATCAATAAAAATAAATATTTATTTTCTTTCTCTTCATTTTTATATTTTTTGTTATAATTTTTATTATATTATTATTTATTATATAATAAAACTTTGGAAAATACACAAAAATTACCCAAACTTAGACTTTAACCCAAACTGTTTCCATCTCTTAAGTACAGGGACCAGAATGCAAATTGATCAAAATTATAATATAATAATAATTCAAATCAGAAACTCAATTATCCAAACCCGTTTGTCTGTAACCCGTGACCCGTTTAAGTTTTCTTGGACAATAATCTTCAATTAAATATGGAATTGATTGTGTATAACCATTTGCTTGTACATTGCGATCATCACCGACACTTGTATTTTGGAAAACGAAATCAATATGATACACATTAACTTATTAAGCTAACCGTCTTTATACCCGTTTTTGAAGATACAATGAAACGATCACCACAATACAGTTAAACCCTAAAATTTTAGCAAATAATGACCAAGCACAACGAGTAATAATAACCTAGAATACCCTAAACCAAACCACTAGCAACAGACAAGTGAACCTATCGGGTGTAGAATAGCTATGGGAAGACCGGGAATATCGAACCCTAGAGACATTAATTTAAATAACGAGACTAGGTGTAAAAGCTAATTTAAAGTAATAATTAAGAAAATATATATTTTTGTATTTTTATTTATTTTATTTTAAAAACTAATAATTAATTATACTAAATACTTAAATAAATTAAAGTAAACTAGAAAATTAAATTACCGAATAAGACTTTAGCAAATTCAAATATGAGAGCAAGAGTTACCTAAGCAAGGAATCCGAATTGTGACGACTCGGGCATTTATCGGTTACGAGAAAATGCTATGGGAACCGGGAATCTAAAGTTATGAAGCTCTAGGAAACTTAATGGATCCTTAATCACTCTCAAGGTGTCACCGAAAAAGAATTCTTAGATATCATGTAAAAACACCGGCTTATTAGTTCACCAACTATGATTAATTACCCTAGAAAATAGCCAACCCGTCGGTTTCACTATCTGAATGCACCTAAGTACAAGGGGTGGTTTATGAATAGTCTAAAGGACACGGGTAAACAGTTATGTTAAAGTAAAAATAGGCAAACCTCGTGTCAGTAAATTTAACCTAAAACCCTAACAACGAAGACAAACCCGACAACCTATCACCCATCGGAGATTTAAGCTAGTAAAAATATAAACTTCTAATAATGTGCCAAAAATCAGTTTCTATGGTAAATGAGCTCAATAAACCATAAACAAGTTGAAAACACACAGTAAACAACCCTAACATGCAACCTATAATCAAAAAACAATCAATCAAGTAACATGTGAAACATTCATTCAGACACAAATCAAAAGTACTTACGCATGAGACACATCCAATAAAACCAGTCAAAACTTTTAATTAATCAAAATCCCATAAACAAAACCCGAAAACCGACTAGTCCAAAACAGTCAACAAAACATCATCACAAGCCTAGATAACTAAAAGTGTTTAGCCAATAATCATGTTCGAAACAAGAAAATAAATATATGTAAAGCGTTCATCGAAAAAGTAAATAAAAGTAGTGAAGCAAGTTGCCTACTAGCTTAAATGATGAAGGATCATGCTTACTTGGATCAGCCCAAACGAAAAACAATAATAATGATTTCTTCTTCTTGCTTTCTTTTTGCCAATATAATAATAACAATGTTGTACGTCTCTCTTCTTGTAGCCCCTTCTCACCTCCAAAAAAAACCACGTGAATAACGATAATAATAATATATGGCGGCTGATGATGCTTCACGTAGGGATCTCCCTTCTGACTTCTCTTTTTTGCTTTTTATATTATATCCCAACTTAAGCCCCTTGTAAATCCCTTTATTTCTTTCAGCCATTAGTCATTTAGAAGGCCTCATTGTAAACAATATTATTATTGGTATTACTAGTATACAACACATTTGCATTTTTATTTAACCTCACGTGGTGTAGTAGTTTGCTGGCCCACTCCTTTATTTGTTGAAATCATCATTTATATCCATGCACAAATCATATGAGAGAACACACCAGTAAATTGATATCTATGGATGCCAATAATTCAACGATATGTAACTAAGACTTATATATATATATATAATATATTGGACACATCAAATAAAACAAGATTTATTTTTTTCTTTCAATTCTTCACAGTAGGCACTTTTTATGACGAATCATATACATATACATAGATAGATAGATGTATTTTTTTTACTTGTTGTCCATGAAATCATATAAAATCAAATATGGACCATTTAAGAGTAATAATATATAGAGACAACCCAAAACTTAATTAAAGGTAGGAAATATTTATATAATAATATGTTTATTTTAGACCACATCAAATATTCCCACACTTAAATATTTTTCATTCTCGAAAAATATATATTGCAATAGAATCATAATTTAAAGTCAATCTTCAAAACAAATAGGTTATCTTTTAAGCCTAGATAAACGTAAAAACCGCGATTGCCGATATTGTTGTCCACTTAAACCCAGCCACCAGCTTATCAAGCCCCCAATTGCATTAAGCATTTTAAAATGCAAAAGCTACGGCTATACCTACCTCATCTCAAACAAAGAGAGCTAGAAGAACTAGAGTCGAAGCAAACTGGCTCGACAAATCACCATAAGCCAATGACTCGTTGATGGTACTAATTAGATGCACCCGGTGAAATTTGATGGATGAATGGTCCCGTGGAGGTCGTACGAGCTATTCCTAAATATTATTGGACTTTGTCCTATAAATTCCTAATTTGATATTTATTGACTAAGAACCTTTGAGCCCCAATAGTGTATCCTCAGAGTCACTATCCCCTTGGTAACACGTAAACTCTAAGTCCCATCTAGTATGTGCATCTTTGGCCTCTTTTACTAACTTTGAGAATGCTTCTTTGGCATACATAACTTTCTCACTTCATTTGCTTTTTGGACCAATTCTTGGAATACACTTTCAAAACATACTTTTTTTTTCTTTTTTCTTTTTTTTCTTCTTCTTCTTCTTTTTTTTTTTGCTTTTTTTTTTCTTTTTTTTTTATATCACTCTAAATATATAACTATTTTCTAAGCTCGTAAAAGATGGACATGTGGTGGTGTGCTAGTTTGAGTGCATCTAAGCATCGAAATTCGGTTTCACCGTTTTTTTAAATTATTAGATATATAAAATCTGCTAAATCTATCAAAGCTAATTGGGCCTACCGACACATCCCAAATTAAGTGCGTTATTTGTTATTTAATCTCATATATAATAGTAGTTTTAAAAGATCAACCATAAACAATAAAATCATTTTCCATTATGCGCAAAAGAATTTTCGGGACATTATTATTTTTTTTATTTTTTAATTTTTTTAATTTTTTGTTTTCTTATTTATCTATTTTATAATTATTTTTTTTCACTTTTTCCCTTTCTTTTAAAATCTAAAATTTTTTTAATAAAAATCTAAAAACGTCAGTTTTCCATCCCCACACTTAAATTTCGCATTGTCCTCAATGGGAGACAAGAAAAAGACAAACATAAAGTAGAAATTGTAGAAATAAAATAAAATAAAACATAAAGAAAAATGGAATAGACTCCCCTGGTAATATGGCAGTGAACTTCGTATGTCATGTTCCGACAAAGCGACCGTATAGCATTTCATTTGCGGGCAGCAGCTTTTGGGTACCCTCTACCATCAAATAAGCTAAGAACGCCTCCGTCTGAATGGAGATTGAGTATGAACGAAAGTATCCAAACCTGCAAAACAAACCTCAAAGCACCCAAAGCAGATATCAAACAGACTCTAAAAACTTAATACTGACTCAAAATAATAGAAAACAAATATATATTATACAAACTGTACAGTCGGGTATTTCCCGAGTCCTATCCCTATCAAGCAATCAAAGTAGGGAGGTCGAGGAGAAATACATCTTCCTCAACTGCATCAGCCGGCCCACCGATATAATGCTTTAACCTATGGCCATTCACCTTCTACGCTCTCCCCTCATGATCAACTAACTCAACAGCACCGTGCGGGAATGCTGCCTTCACCGTGTATGGACCAACCCATCTCGATCTAAGCTTACCTGGAAATAACTTCAGACGGGAATTATAAACCAACACACGATCCCCACACTTGAACTCTTTCACTTTCCTCAACTTTCGATCGTGTAACGCCTTCGTACGCTCCTTATAACTCTATGATCTCGCATACGCCTCATCTCTCAACTCCTCTACCTCATGAATTTGGAGATACCAGTTTTTCGCAGCTTGGGTTAGGTTAAGATTAACATATCTCAACGCCCAATATGCTTTATGCTCTAACTCAACTGGTAGATTACACACTTTCCCGTAAACCATCCTAAAGGGTGTGGTCCTAATATGCGTTTTAAACGCTGTGCGGAAAGCCGAAAGTGCATCATCTAACTTGTCGGACCAGTCCTTTCGGTTCTTGCCGACAGTTTTCTCCAAAATCCGTTTAACGCCTCGTTTTGCGTTCTCCACTTGACCGCTCGTCTGTGGATGATAAGTGGTGGATATCCGGTGGGTGACCCCATACCGTGCCAACGCCTTCTCCATCTGGGCATTACAGAAATGTGTGCCCCTATCACTGATCAAGGCCTTGGGAGTACCAAACCGACTAAACAACCTCTTCAAGAATCCCACTACAACTCGGGCGTCGTTAGTGGGCAAGGATTGAGACTCAACCCACTTGGAAACGTAATCGATAGCCACGAGAATGTATTGGTTCCCTCGAGAAAAAGGGAACGGGCCCATGAAATCAATGCCCCAAACGTCGAAAATCTCACAAACCTGAATAGGGTTTTGGGGCATCTCATTACCGGATGAGATGTTACCAGCGCTGACATGCGTTACACTGTCTGACAAACTCGTGCGAGTCTTTAAAAATCGATGGCCAATAAAAGCCGGAATCTATAACTTTCCTAGCGATGGAAGACGAACCATGGTGGTCTCCAGCTAAACCCTCATGACAATGCCTAAGAATCTCACGGCTCTCTTCCCTACTCACACACCTCCTCAACACTCGACCGGCGCCTACACGAAACAAATATGGCGCATCCCATATGTAGTGGCTGGCGTCTGCGAAAAACTTCCTTCTCTACTGATAACTCATGCCCTTGACCACTATTCCTTCGTCCAGATAATTCGCAATGTCGGAGAACCATGGCAGACCCACCTCTTCAGCACTTATGTATAACACTGGCTCTCTCTCAAATCTCACACTCACCATCATCAATGACTCATGGGGAAACTTATCCCAGATGGAATCCTCTCTAATCTCCTGTCTCTTTGGATCCTCCAGACGTGATAAGTGATCCGCAGCTATATTCTCCGCTCCCTTTTTATTTCTAATCTCAATAGAGAACTCGGAAAGCAAGAGAATCCATCGTATCAGGCGAGGCTTGGCATCTTTCTTGGTGAACAAGTATTGCAATGCCGTATGATCAGTATAAATAATGGTTTTGGACAACACGAGATAAGAACGAAATTTGTCGAACGCGAAAACCACTGCTAGAAGCTCCTTCTCAGTAGTCGTGGAATTCTCATGAGCGTCATTGAGGGCCTTACTCGCGTAATAGATAGGATGGAAGTGCTTGTCCTTCCGCTGACCTAAAACAGCCCGACTGCAAAATCACTAGCGTCGCACATGAGCTCGAAGGGTAAGCTCTAGTCGGGTGCTACTAAGATAGGGGCATTAACCTACTGCCCCTTGAGAAACTCAAACGCATTCAGACAATCAGCGTCGAAATCGAATGCGGCGTCCTTCTCTAGAAGACGAGTCATGGGCCGGGTGATCTTAGAAAAATCTCTAATGAACCTACGATAAAAACCCGCATGCCCGAGAAAACTACGAACGGATTTCACACTAGTCGGTGGAGGAAGTCTACTGATAGTGTCGATTTTAGCTCTGTCTACCTCAATACCGTCTCGTGAAATCTTGTGCCCGAGCACAATGCCCTCAGTCACAAAGAAGTGGCACTTCTCCCAGTTCAACATCAACTTCGTCTCTATGCACCGCTTCATCATCCTTTCAAGATTAGAAAGACATTGATCGAATGAGTCCCCATATACCGTAAAATCATCCATGAAAACCTCCATGGAACTCTCGATCATGTCCTGGAATATTGCTACCATGCAACGCTGGAAAGTAGCCGGAGCAATACATAACCCGAAAGGCATACATTTGTACACGAAGGTACCGTATGGTCATGTAAATGTGGTCTTTTCCTGATCCTCATGTGCGACCAGGATCTGGAAATAACCTGAAAATCCATCAAGAAAACAGTAAAACTGTCGTCCCGAAAGACGCTCCAACATTTGATCAATGAACGGAAGAGGAAAATGGTCTTTCCTAGTAGCGTCGTTAAGCCTCCTATAGTCTATGCACACCCTCCAACCTGTGACTGTCCTAGTTGGAATAAGCTCGTTACGTTCGTTAGTGACAAATGTCATCCCTCCCTTCTTAGGGACAACCTGAACGGGACTCACCCGATGAAGAATTGGAGATGTGAGAGATCAAGCCAGCGTCGAGGAGTTTGATAACCTCCTTTTTGACCATCTCCGACATGTTAGGGTTGAGCCTCCTCTAAGGTTGGATTACAGGTTTGTACTCATCCTCCATAAGTATCTTGTGCGTGCAAAAGTTGGGGCTGATGCCCTGGATGTCCATGAGTTTCCACGCAATAGCCTGTTTGTGTGCCTTGAGCACATCAACCAACCTCGATTTCTCATCATCCGTCAACTGAGAAGAAATGATGACGGGTAAATCGGTGTCACCGTCTAAGAAAGCGTACTCCAAATGAGGAGGTAGCTTTTTAAGCTCGAGGGATGGTGGTGCCTCAATAGATGGTCTCTCCTTCGGTCCCTCGGTGCTATCTGCAACCGTGAATACCTCGGGGTACTCAGGAGGTGAGCTAACAAGAATGCTCAGGTCGTGCTCCGGAGGAACATCAACCTCGTCACCTGATTGAGCAAATCTGCTCTAGAGATGTAGTCAAGACATCGCTCAAACTGAGATATGAACGTGTCAAGAAAGTAAAAAGAATCTTCCTGACTACTAGAGTTCCTCATTGATTTGATGACATCGAAAGTGACGTTCTCCTCCCCTACACGAAGTGTGATTTTGCCGTCGAAGACGTCATTAAGAGCTTTAGCAGTACGCAAGAAGGGTCGTCCCAAAATGAGTGGGACCTGATCGTCAGCCTCCATGTCAAGAATAACAAAATCTACAGGGAAAACGAATTTATCGACTATAACAAGTACGTTTTCCACGATTCCCCGCGGATATTTGACCGAATGGTCAACCAAGGATAAACTCATGCGCGTCGGGACCGGCTCGCCAAGGTCTAGCTTTTTATAGAGAGAATATGGCATAAGATTAATACTAGCACCTAAATCGGCCAACGCGTAGCTCTCAGTCGAGCTGCCAAACAAACACGGAATAGTGAAGTGTCCTGGGTCTGCTAATATCTCTGGCAGCTTGTTCTGGACTACCGCAGAGCATCCTTCATTCAAGCATACTGTCGAAAGCCCCTCCAGCTTCTTCTTATTCGAAAGAAGATCTTTAAAGAATTTGGTATATTTAGGCATATGCTGGAGTGCCTTGACAAACGGAAGATTGATATTTAGCTGTTTAAACATGTCCAAGAAATGTCCATAATCCTGCGCTTACTTCTGCCGCATAAGACGAGTTGGATACGGATGTCGACTAAGATCGACTTCGGGACTCTTCTTATCTTCAATATTCTTCTCAACAACTTTCTCTACATGAGACTCACCGTTTGACGCGGGTACTTGCTAGGACTCGCCTCTCGTGCGTCCTCACAGGAATCTCCATCTCTATCTCCTCGTCCACCGGCTCCTCATCATCTGCCGGTGACCGCTCTCGATCACCTCCTCTGCCACTAAGGGTGGTCACCGCCTTCAACTGTTCCTTCGGGTTAAGCTCTGTGCTGCCCTGAAACGCTCCGACATGCTTATTAGGTAGCATTTGCTTCATCATCTCATCCACATTTTGAGACATTTCCAAAAATGATGACTGTTGGTTCTAAAATAAGGTGTTGTGCTCAGCCAATCTATGCTATGTGTTATTATCTCTGTCAATAAGGTAACAAAGCATGGTAGATTGCTAAGTTAGAAGTTTTTAAGATCTGGATCCACACCACTACTCTTCCCCACACTCGAACTCCCAGCTGCCTCTGGGTCATTAACCTGCTCCTGCCTATGCTGAAAACCCTGAGCATTACCTCCCGACCTCCAACCATAGTTGGAGTTAGTTCTCCATCCTGAGTTTCCGTAGGCATTCGCTCCTCGATTCTGATTACCCAAATAGTCCACCTTCTCCTGTTGATCGACCAGACAATCAACTGTATCATGCCCTCCGTGACAGATTTCGCATTTCTGAGCGATCTTCTTAAAATCTCGGATATCCTTCTGCATTGCCTCTAAGGCAGGCTCGATGCTAGTATCATTCAAGACATGATAGATGCCTCGAGCGGAAGAGGTGGTGGTTTTAGAAGAACCTCGGGAGGACGGTTCTTGCTGCTCGGCTAGGGCGAAACTCTCAAACAACGACTCACACTCATCTATATCCAGCTTCTCTAACATGTTTCCTCTAGCTGACGTATTGAATCTCTTCTGCATTCAAAAGTCAGCCCGTTATAGAATTTCTCGACTACAGCCCATTCGAGTAAACCATGCTGGGGGCACCTACTAAAGATATTATGGAACCTTTCCCAAGCCAAAGTGTATGGCTCGTCAGGTTCCATGCGGAAGGAATAGATCTG